>NW_022280339.1:0-57877 GCF_004355925.1 Anarrhichthys ocellatus
CTGTTAGTACAGTGTGCTTATCTTGGTGGACACTGTTAGTACAGTGTATTCCACTCATGTGTCATCAAGGCCTGTCCTCCCAAGTGAATTTGGTAAATGAAGTGTTGAGGGTAAAAGCAGAGTGTGCACATCACTTTTAAAAACATGCAGTTCTCCATTTGTATGGAGTCCGTAGACATCACATGATCATGTGGATGTTATGTGCTATAGAAGTGGAGTTACACACTTGCATAGATTTAACATTAAGTTGATTTGTCATTTTCAAGAAGTCCCTTTTATGAAATGGAACAACTAAAACTAGTGGAACTAATCTACTTTACAACATTGTCAGCCATTCAGGAGCAACCTCTTCATGGTAACCTGACATGTCTTACTTGATGACTTGATGAACATCTGAATGGTAGTTTAGTGTTGACCCTTGGGCTGTAAACTCTCTCATTTGATGAGGCTTCACCTTCACCATGTCCTTGTAAGTAGGCAACCTCTGAACTGGAACACACTGAGGACATACTGTCATAAATAAGGCACTCAGTGTCCCTGCGGCTTGTTAAATGTCATCTATCTTCTGAGCATTATTCCAAAATACTTGTTTGGTGTTTAGAGCACTGAATATAAGAGCTCTGGTGAACTGGAAAGGAGGAAATGACTAATTTGTCAGTATTAACAACTGATGGAGTACAGCCTGACATTATGTACCAGTGACTGCACTAAAACACTTCAAACCATACCGTCAATCTCAAGAGCTAGCTTAGCATACAGAGCCCTTCAAAATAAAACAGGTAACCAAAGAATGAGGGGGCCACGTTCTGCAGAAACACGAGTCAACAAGGAATCCATGATTTGCGAAGCAGCTCCGTCATGTACATGAACGGCAGATGAGGATGTGAGTAAACCAGGGGAGTACACCAAGCGAGAGAAGAAGACAAGGTTCAGCGGTGAGATGTTTTCCTTGAGGGCTGAGCTATGTAGATCAGAGCCCCTGGGACTGAGTGGTGTGAACCACGGGAGCCTGCCTGCCCCCCTCCTCCCACTCCCCCCGCCAAAACCCGTCCGCCACCCCCCCCCCCCCCCCCCCCTCCACGGAAACACCCATGGAGGCTGCATAACGCCATGTGATGAGAACACAATTACGCAGTGAGAAAGAGAAGAGGGGGGCGAATCGAGGAACTTCATTAAAGGTCACAGGCAGATCACATGTAGAATCCCCAGCATCACCTCGGACAATAATCTGGTTAATTTAAACACACAATATCATATTAATAGTTGAGCGGCCTGACAGTATAGTCTCTATGAAACAAATATATTCAGGATCACTCACTTTCTTTGTAATGAGGCATGACGAACATCTCTGCATCTACTTCTCACCCATCAAAGCCCGGTCCATTGTGTATCTATGACTGTGAGAGGTGATGGGGCAAAGGGCCACATCACAGCACCCAAAGGCTCTTTTCATTATTTCTTTCTTTTTTGGTGAGACAAGTCATTGGGGCACGCACACACACACACACACACACATGCCGCATTCATCCAGTTTTATATGGTGATGGTGCACCCGCAGCGGCCGACGGGCGCAACTTTCCTCCTGCTCCTGGATCAGAGAGGATAGAGAACCCCCCCCAGCAATCAGCCTGAGAGGAGGTTTGCGTTAATTTGATGAATTTGATTAAATCTAATTCTATGCAACACCTTCTAATTCGGATTGTTCATTCCGATTAAGAATAAATACAAAAAATGTTCCCAGTCATTAACAGGAGATCATGCTGACAGTTAAGATCTACACGCCGACAGAGAAGACGGATAGTTCACACGTTTCTACAGCACGGTGATATTTCAGCACATAGACAATTCAGCCAAAGCCTTATTTTCTCACGCGGCTATTTTGCACATCTCCCAGGATGAGAACGCGCAGCTCTGTGCAACCGTGCGCTTGGAACAGAGTGAGAGAACCCAAAGTGGCGGACAGAAGCAGCTGAGCTGCTGCTTTTTCTGCTATGCGCAGGGACGTTTTCCAACAGCCTCTCCAATGCACAGTTCCTCTCACACTGACCCCGTCCACTGACCAGAAATAATGTCATTTGGAGAAAACGGCCAACATTATCTCAACATCCACTTGAACTTGTCCTCCACCATCATCACCACCCGCAGAGAAAATCATGAGCCACGAAAAGGAGCCTGTTGTATCACTGGTAAAGTGTGAAAGCCCTCAACAGAACGTGTTACAGCCTGATGGCTTTCAGCAGAAGGAAAGTCTGAATGTGTATTTACCGTTCGTTCAGGATCCCATCCGCTGCTGTTCCCCCACCTCAGAAAATATTCCTCTGCGCGTTACGTCCCGTCAGGATAAGGTGCATTCCTTCCAAAAGCCACATAGCCCCGCAAAAAATACCGACGCTCAAGCGGTTTAGGAAGAAGCCTTGGAAATAAGGCTGGCGCACTTTTCCCTCCAGAGGGAAGAAACTCAGATTAAATGCGGTCCAACACTGACACGCGCGAAACAAATTCAGGAAACCCCTTCAGTCCAAAGAACAAGTCCGCTGTTAATCCACAATGTGTTTTACTCACAACTATGGTCAGAATGATATTCTCCTAGACAGCAAAGACCATTGCGCTCCGGGTCTTTCGACACGCACCGGTCTACATGTTAATGACGGTGATGTTGGAGAAAAAGAAACAAGAGTGGGAATGTTCCCCCTATCGTCCGCTCCTCACGATTCAGGCTGCACTTGGCTGATAAAACACCGTCCTCTCTCTCTCCTCCTCCTCCTCCTCTCCCTCCTCTCCTCCTCCCCCTCCCCTCCTCTCCTCCAGCCCACAGTCTCTCGGCAGCTTTCATGGAGCAGAGACGCGCCTAGCGGCCTTGAACGGAACTCCACAGCCACATGAGTCCCCCCCCCCCCCGCTCTTAAAGGTACACGGGGAGATGAGACTTTTTGTCCCCGTGTGTCTTCCAGAGGAGAAATGACGGACCATGCATGACCAATTACACTGGTCATAATAAAATAGAATATTTAAGGAATAAATATATGAGTCTGGTGTTACAACTCCTGCAATAAAAACGCAACATCCATATTCAAAATAAATTATGAAGAGTATGAAAAAAAAGATATATAAAATATTATGAACACGTTGGGGAGACATTCCAAATCTGCCTCAAAGGACCTGACATTGCGAAAAATATGACCCCCCTCTCAAAGGGACACGGGAAAAAGGGAGAAAGCCAGAAGAGGAGCGACAGAGGAGGATCCCTCTTCACAGACAATAGAAATAATTGAATATCAACGGTATCTCCTGGTACTGGCAGGACTCTGGGTGACGCGGCCGTGTATTTCTGTGACCATCACACTCTGCATGCACGACTGAGATGATATTTCCTGCGTCGACCAGCAGCGTAGCAAGATCATGTTGCCAGGTCTTAAGCCTCAAATGTTTTGAGTGTACCTCCGATACAATCATAAATGTAAGCCTTTAAAGATCATTAAGAAAATGAATGTGTGTGAATGTGCTTCAGTGTTTGTAACATAACAGACTGTCAGTTTACTGGGATGGGGTTCAACTCCCTGCAGTGTCCTGCTGATTGTATTTGGACTTAAAGAACTTAAAATGAAAACTGTTAAATTAAAGTGTTCAAGTAACAGCAAATGGCACTACCGTTTTGTTAACTTTCATGTAACAGTTTTCATTTTAAGTTCTTCTGTAACTTTAGATTGTAGTGTGAAGCATTCATTGTAACATTTTACCTGATTGTCATGAAGAAGCTCTGGACAGATCATTTATACTAATGCCCACCGACATGGTTTGAAAATCCACTGTTATCTAACTTTTGCTCTCCAAGCATCTTAGTTTGCACATATTTAGATCAGAGAAGTCTTTTTCTCATGGTGTGCCCACAAACCCTTTCAATAAGTTCAGTGTTTGGGCCGCTGTATTTATAGAATCCTGCTTACAGCCATGGTCATCAGTAGGTGGCGCTATGACTATGAGTTAATATTGGCATGCAGAAGTCCTAAAATCATGACCGTAATCAAGCATGTCAAGTTTGGGAGAGTTTTGACAAAGTACAGTTGAGTTACAACAGCTTGATGGATGATGGCGAACCATGTAAAATGGCCATCACACCATATCCATGTCGTTCAATGAAACCTAAAGCTTTTAGTAACTTTTAATCGCTAAGGTCTTTAGATTGTTCTGACCAAATTCTAAGCTGATCGGATTAATTCCCTAGGAGGAGTTCGTACTACAGCACCTGGAAATGGAAGAAAAACACGAGAAATTCATACAAAATTCAAAATGGCTGACTTTCGGTTGGGTTTAGAGCATGGTCCCAAGAGACTTTATTTTAAGTCTACATGGAATACATCTGCTTACCAAATTATATACATCTGGGTGAAACGTACTGCGAGGGCTGCATCGTCAAAATATTGTAGGGGGTGCTATCGAGCCGACTTGCCACTCTGAAGTATTAAAATCACATCAGATAACTACATTCAGGATTTTAAATGTGTGTGACAAGTTTGATTATGTTTTGAGCATTTTTAGCCCCTCAAAAACACCTTGATTTTTCATGGCCAAGAAAGTGTCGCCACGGCAACGGCCTTTCACGAAACAACAAGCTTTGAGTAACTTTTAATCACTAAGGTCTTTAGATTGTTCTGACCAAATTCTAAGTTGATCTGAATAATTCCCTAGGAGGAGTTCGTTAAAGTACAGCGCCTGGAAATGAAAAAACCGACACTAAAAATTCATAAAAAATTAAAAATGGCTGACTTCCGGTTGGGTTTAGAGCATGGTCCAAAGAGACTTTATTTTAAGTCCACATGTGATACATCTGCCTACCAAATTTTGTAAATCTATGTAAAACGTACAGCAAGGGCTGCTTCGTCGAAATTTTGTAGGGGGTGCTATTGAGCCGACTTGACTCTCTGAACCAATACAATCATATTCCATAACTAAATTTTGGGCTTGTAATCTGCTTGCCAAGTTTGCTTATGTTTCGACCATTTTTAGCCTCTCAAAATGACCTTCGTTGTTAACGGCGAAGACTGCATCGCCACGGCAACGGCGTTCGACGAAACATCAAAAGCTTCATGAACTGGTATTATGAACTTCTTACATTTGTGTGGAAGTAATTTGATGTTGATTTGATTTACCTACTAAGAGAAACAAGCCAAAGTATATATATATATACTTCCTGTTACCAGTAGGTGGCGCTATGACTATGATTCAAAATTGGCCTGCAGATGTCTTCAGGCCGGGAGTCTAATCAAACATGTGCAATCTGGTAAAGATCTGATGATGTGGAGTTGAGTTACATCAGTTTATTCGTTCATGGTGAAGGATTGAAATTCGCCGAGCAGCCACGTCGCCGCCCTTCAACAACTTCTTACAATTTTCACAATGAAGCATTATCAAGGTCTTCAGGCTGTTCTAACATTTTAGAGGGATCTGATTAATCTGTGAGGAGCAGCATGTCAAAGTACACAACTTACAACTTCCAGTTGCCACTAGGTGGCGCTATTACTATGATTCTAAATTGTCTTATAGATGTTTTCCAGGTCAGGATGTTATGACATACGAGAGATTTGGAGCAGATTCGACAATGTACGGCCGAGTTACAACAACTTCCTGTTTCGCGGCGAATGGTGTTTTTTTGACGCCACGCTACGGATACATAGTTCGATAACTTTTTGATCTTTGAGTAACTTTTCACTGCCAAGGTCTCAAGAGCATACTGACCAAATCTGAAGTTGATCGGGTTAAATCTCTAGGAGGAGTTTGTTAAAGTATGACGCCTTGAAACGGTCCAAAAACATCATATAATTCAAAATGGCCGACTTCCTGTTTGGTTTAGAGAAAAATTCCAAGAGGATTTTTTGTGCGTCTCATCATGATCCACATTCCTACCAAATTTCATACAGCTAGGTGAAACCCGATGTTGGGGCTACTCAATAGGGGGCACTATCGAGCCAATATTTCATACCGCAGCTGGACACCCCTATCAGACTGCAATTTTCGCAAATTCTGGCTTGCGTGCCAAATTTCACAAAATTCCCAGTATCCCAAGCACCTCCTTTTTGCGATGAAAGCGGAAAAATAATAATAATAACAATAATAATAATAATAAACATTAGAATAACAATTGGTCCTCCGCTCCGACTACGTTGGTGCTCGGGCCCTAATAATAATAAACATTAGAATAACAATAGGTCCTCCGCTCTGACTACGTCGGTGCTCGGGCCCTAATAATAAACATTCGAAAAACAATAGGTCCTCCGCTCCGACTACGTCGGTGCTCGGCCCTAATAAATACCATTACAATTTCTTAAAGCCTTATGTTGCTCATTTGCTACACCAAGCACATAGAGATTCACTTTATCATCACCAACAGTAAAAAGCAGCAACGTGAGTTTACTGCAGCGGCCCTGTTTGAATCTGACCCACAGCCCTTTGCTGCCTGTCATCCCCTTTCCTGCCTATTCAGCTGTATCGAATACAGGCAAAACAATTAACTTTAAGAGGAAAGAAAAGAAAGTTGCTTAACTAACCATTATCAAATAAATGAAATGATCGAAGCAGTGAGATTATTTCCCTGTGTCCCTGTACAGATTCTAGGTATGTTCAGATGTGTCTATACAGTATATGTATGTGTTCGCAATATCATACTAGCCTACAGTCTTTTTATTATTGTTGATGGTTTTCTTCTTCTTTTTCTTTTCTTCATATATTCACTTTTTTCTACTTTACTGTCATTATATTTGCTCTATAAAATAAATAAACATTGTAGGATGCAAACGTTTGTTAACTGCTGCACACCTACGAACAAGTATAGATCTTAACTGATTGGTAACTATTTTAGACAAACCAAATATCCAAATGTTTGAACTACAAATAAGTGTTTGCACTTTATTTACATCCAAAGAGACTATACATTGAAAAAGAAAGAAAACACACAAAAGTACAGTATGGCAGTTCTCTCCAACTCATTCTCCTGACGACATGTACTTGCTTCCGAGCTCTTGTCACATGTTTTCAATGAGTCAAAGTCACTGTTTGAATTGTTCACAGCTCACACGTTTCATTTGAATAATGATATTTTGAGGGCCAAAGAGGTAAAAGACACACGAATGCCACAACATTATTTAAGTCTGAATAATAAACATAATTTAATGTGGTCATCTCAAAACCCCTCCACTTCCTCCTGACTCCATGGTCAGGAACCGCTACATTTCAATGAAAACAGGAGATTCCTCCACCGTCTCACCTGTGATGTGTCCCCGCTTTAATCTTGACTCCCATTATTTTCAGTGTACATATCTCAACTGGGCTCTATAATAGCATTTCATTGATATGCAGACCATACACAGCTGTATCTATTTAACTGGGCCACAGTACAGTACCACATGTATCAGAGCTGACACACATCTGTCTCTACACCCTCACCAGGACACCAAAGGAGTTAGTACAAACAAAGGCGACACAATGAGGTAATTGTCCACTTTACATTGTGGAGAAATGGAAGAGTTTATTGTGACATTTTATGTCTCTTCCATGAACGTTTACAGGATCTCAACTAACCACCTGTTACCAAACCTGCTCCTTCACAGATACGTCTAAATCACGTTCTAGTCCTCATAATCAGCTTTTGACTTGCTCTACGTCCACCTGAGAATGAAACTTGATATGAAATGGTTATCTGATTCAGTCTGGTTGCTTTAGATGGTGTGACCCAGCCTCTCATCATGAGGGTGGTCGATGTGTCAACATTTCCCTGTCGCTCACTGTTACCCCTTCAACGTGACACACATAACTATCATGATGCTAATCTACTGATTGCTGTTGCACAACTGCCACAGACACTCAGACCGTGTGTCATACTGGTGTGAGTCACATTGTGTTTCCCTGAGCACACTGCTGGGGAGTTAGAGCATCAGAGGATCACAACACTGCCACGGCTCCTTAAAAACACAAGTCCTCAGAGAAGAACATCTTTATGTTATATCTCTTATATAAAGGTCAATCCACTCTGTAATCAGGCATGTTTAGTTTCAATGTTCAGCTGCCCAGACCCACTGTTGATTTTGTCAACAAAAACTATGACAAAAATGATGAGTGTACAACAGGGCTGACTATGAGCAAAACGGTCAGCTCAGTCCGAGGGGACTTGGCTTGGGAACCGGAGGGTCACTGGAGGCCCTCCACGGACCAAGCACGAAGTGTGGACTGGTAGCTGGAGAGGTGCCAGTTCGCCTCCTTGAACAAGGCACCAAACTGCAAAGCTGCTGCCCAGGCCCTGCATAGTATCTCCCCTCTGTTCCTAATTCAGGGATGGTTTAAAAAAAACAAACATTAATATTGTGGGTCGCTTGGGATTTTCCCTGGAATGTCACTCAAGAAAACTTGTATGTGATGATGAAAATGCAAAGGCTTTCATCAGTACGCTCAATATACATTGTGTTACCTCATTTGGTCACAGACATGTTTAAATAAAAAAATCTTCTAGATTATGACTTTAAAGGTGGTAAATTCAGAATTCTGAGTTTATCTATGACCGAGGTATTGCCTCCCTATGGCTCTCAACATGGCATCAGCTGAGCCGGTGGCTAGCAGCTAACGGTGCAAGCAGCACGAACAAGATGTACTAAAGAGAAGGAGAGTGGCTTCATTCTCTGTTCAGGTAGACACAACTCCTCTATAACATGCTGACAATGACGATGCTGACATGTTGGTGATTACCACTAAACATCAAGTACGGCTGTGGTCAATAGATTGCAGGTATTTAGCCATGAAGCAAACACATTGGAAGTTTGACCTGAGGAAGCCCTAGCCGATAGGAAGAGTCAGGGGAACGTTAACATCAGTGGGATACATCCACTGGGGATGTCTGGAATATTACAACAAATGTTTGCTGGTTTTTTGGGGGGACCTTTTCCTGTGAGGGTCCCGGGACAGAGGATGTCTCATGTGTACAGACTGTAAAGCCCTCTGAGGTAGATTTGTGTTTTGGGGCTATACAAAATAAATTGAATTGCCATGAAATGTCTCTCTTTCATCTCTCAAACAATAATTTGCATATTTCTAAATACCTGAATATTTGTTTCTATATATTGTCTCATTTTCTATTTTGGTGTGCCACTTCTTCGCCTCATCACACTTCTGGCAGAGGTGATTGGCTTTGTTGTGGTGTTATTGTGTCTCTGTGTCTAACGCCTTTAAACACTCTACTTTTATTAACTGGCACCGTTTTACACCTTAAGCAACGGCAGGAGGGCATTTTGTCCAAGTGCTTTCATGTGCTTTTATTCTTCAGTGTCTAGAAGTTCTGGTGTGACCTTCAACATAGAGAAATGACATGTCTCCCAGCGATAATGGCATGTCTTCCCATTCTCTCCGCCTCTTTCATCATGCAGATGCATTGAGGCATCTTTTTTTTCTCTCTCCCTGCTTGCTGTTGCAATGATTGTTATTCCAGGACTGAGGGTGGCCTTGCTGATATTTCATCATCTATGGACACAGATTGGCCTGTTGTGTTCACAGTGGGTATTTTTGTAATCCTCTCAACTCTTGGCTGAGATTGACTGAGAGCAGAGCTTGTCATTATTTGCAAATATCTGCGGATTGTGAGAGCATGGACAAGTCTGACAATAGGTTTTATTTTGATCCATTAGTTTTGTTAACTGTCTTTCTGTTCAAACATAGATGGAGATTGTGGCGGCTGCAACTAGCCAAACCATCAACCAGGCATAGTGAAGGTGCTGTTCCACTGTTCTTTAAATTATGATGCGAGACATAAAGAAACTGACTTTATATCAAGTAATATTAAGTTAAGGTTGATACTTTCCTTTCAATGTCCTGTAGCCGACCATCCTTCTGGCAAAAGACTGAGCAGCTGCATCACACCTGCCTCAGTAGATTAGCCTGGACAATTGGACTGTGCCATTCTACAACAGCAACAGGGGTTTTGTCAGGAGCCTCTGCACTACAGAGCAGGAATGTCTTCAACCTCCTGCAATCAACTATGGACTGGCCAGCATAGTATATACCATGCAGTTAGGAGATGGGGAGGCAGTGTCCCTAAGAAGAGAACTCATTATGTTGTTTTAAACTAAGTTATGTATAATTATGTTGTACTTAGACTTTAGTGCAATTATGTTAAGTTTATATAGTGATTGTGATTTGTCACTTTGGCTTGATTTTGTGACCCATCCTAATTACTGTAACTTTGGGTGAATAAAATCCCTATTGTTCTCACTTTACTTGCTCTCCCAGCTTTATGCGTGCTGTAATGACTTGTATTTTATTTGAATCAATTACTACCACCTAGTGTTAAGTTAAGGTATTACGTTTTTTCGACAGTTTTCGCCCACACTGTGCAGTAGCTGCGTGCTGCACCAGAGGTGGTCAAGCCTACAGTAAGCGATGGGCTGTTCTGTTCACTTGCCTGTCAATGAGAGCAGTCCACATTGAGATGATAGAGAGTATGAATTCCTCCAGTTTCATCAACGCCCCGCAGATTCTTTGCTATTAGAGGACCTGCAAAACAACTGAAGTCAGACTGTGGAACAAATTTTGTATCCAAGGCATCCAAGGAGCTGAAGTTGGACCATCTGCACCCAGGAGAGGCTAGTGTTGAGGACTACCTGCTCAGCCAGCGATGTCAGTGGGTTTTCAACCCACCCCACTCATCCCACAAGGGATCCCTGAAGTTCCTCCTGGAGATTTCACCAAGAGTGATATGTTCCAACACCAGTGGAAGAGAGTTCAGGTCTTGGCTGACATCTTTTGGGCTCGATGGCAGAAAGAGTACCTGAGCGCGCTCCAAAGCCGCCGGAAATAGTTTCAGAACCGGCCAAACCTTAAGGAGGGAGATGTTGTTCTGATGAAGGACAATCTAGCAAAAAGGAATGAATGGCAGATGGGTTTTATTGTGAAGGCTCTACCAAGTGAAGACGGACTTGTCCGAAAAGAAGAGATCAAAGTAGTCAGAAACAAAGTAATCAAAACCTTCTTCAGACCTATCACAGAGTGTATACTCCTTCTGTCCCCAGAAGACTAGATGATTGGTTGGCATCACCACTGATGCCAGGCGGGGAGTGTAATAACTGTATTTTATTTGAAGCAATTACTACCACCTAGTGTTAAGTTATGGTGTTACGTTTTTTCGCCAGTTTTCGCCCACACTGCAAATACTACCGCCTAGTGTTAAGTGCAGATGATGCAGTGGTCACCTGCTCTATCTGTGGCACATGTGACAGGAAGTAGCGGTTTATTCCTTATCCTGGTTTTATGACATGATGGCTCTGTTGTACTAGAGTGACTGTGCACCATTATCTTTATCCATCCTGCTTTTTCTGGCCCTCTCAGTGGCAATGCCAGTGAGTGTGATTTACTTTCATAGCTTTAGGTATTTCTGAAGGTTTATTTTGTTAGTTTGTTGGAAGTAGAACGAGTTTGATGACATGTGCAACATGTATCTGATTGAATATAGGTAGATGGCACAGCAATGTATGTTTCCATTATTTTGTATCACTATACAGCATTTAAGTTTGATGAAAACTAATATGTGCTTGTATATTTTTTGCCTGTTTTGTAGTTTCACACTTCATATTAAACCTGTCCAACACGCTGGTCTGGTTCTTGGAGGAAGAGTATGATGAAGAGTTCAGCTGACTGCAAAGCCCAATATCGGAAACAGAATCGACATTAGGTCTGAGCAGAACACGTACCCTGGTCCCTCACAGAGAGTAATTAAGAATGGTACACCTAAGTAATTAGGGGTACAATTTTTCATAAGTACAATAAGTACAATTTTTCAAGTTCATACTTGTATTTTGAACATGTTCACATGCTTTAATGTTATAAAGAAATCTTAATTTTTCTCATACTGTGTCTGAATTTACCTGTATTATCCCTCTGTCTAAGACGCTCTGTTTTAGCACCTGTCTCTTTTATTGTATTGATAGCTATGAACTTTGATACACCTTTTCATGGTGTCCACATGATAATCCCTTTGGTGTAATAGTTACTCTACAGTAAGCAGAGGAACGGGATTCCAGACACCCAATAATAGTCATCATTTTGCATCTCCACTGACAGCTGTAGAGTCCCACAACAGTGATTCTGGCATCTATAAAATACAATGCTTTGCATTGTGGGACTGTTTAAAAAAAGTAATGTGCACACCCTGGACACCTGTTTATACCTGGCATTAAAATGCGGCTCGGGTGATCGGATCACAACTGGGCAGCGCCAAATACAAGTGTTAAGACCACTAAACGATTCTGTGATCCGATCTCTCAGACCACTTGTCGAGGTGTTCTAGGATGCATCTGACCACATATCGTTTGTACTGTAACCTCTAATGCATCCTGGTGCGTCCCAGACAAGTGCATGACAGCAAAATGTGTCTTCAAAGCTGCAGCTCTCCTTTTCTTCATTATTTCCCCCACCTCCAGTTGGTTCTCAAATCGCTTATGCTGTTAGCTGAGGGTTATGAGTTGTACCTATACTTCAAAGGTAATAAAATAACAACAAAGGCTCCATAGTCTGAACCAATGTGGGCCAGACTATGGAGCCTCTTTGTTACACTTCAGACAATGTCAACGGCAGCGCATTACAGCTTCACACTTTCCTTCCTATCCTTTCACATTAAAAGCCCTAGACGATGCATCAACTGGAGGGAATTCAAAATCATAAATTTGATGTAATTCAAAAGGATTAGAATAATTTGTCTTATTTTTTTAACTATCAATATCAGGAAAACATGAAGGTAAGAAGATACATCCTTTATGATTTTGAGAGATAATGTAATAATGTGATATAAAAACATCCAGAAATAAAATACATACATTAGTTTATGTAATTCTGGCCTATTTGCTGTATATTTTTATTAAGCAATTTGCCAGATTATATTATCACGAACTTCAGCACTCTCACTTTTTTGCAATTCCTTTCCTTCTCTTCCTCTCTCTGCCTCAGCTGATCTCTGTTGTCATTCTGTGCCATTGCTTCCATATGCCTCTCCAAGATGATAGCCACTAGGCAAATCACTGGCTCTGCCATTGGTGTGAAAATGAAAGAGGCTGCTTGAGAAAGAAGCAGTCTATCCAAAATCTCTCCCAGAGTAAGATGGCGGCGCGCATGTACGCAGCGGCTCGGCACTCTCGGTTTGTTAGTAGCTTTTTCATCCTGTGTGTTTTGTGTGTACTTGTTTGTGCATCAGAGGCTCATATACAATACGAGCGAGCTGAACTCATTGACATCGGAGGACAGTATAAGGTCCACATCCCTGAAATATTGGATTCTATCCCACCGGAGATCCTGCGACTGGGAGGGCTTGGGGACGCTACCTTCATCCCACCCAGGAGGCGCCACAGGCGGCGGAGGGAAAGAAGGCAGAAACGGGGCAAGAGGAGCGGCCTGTGGGCTAGGCTACGAGCTAACCCCAACCGACCAGCTCTTCCTAGTCTTTTTCTGGCAAATTCCCGGTCACTCGTCAACAAGATCGACGAAATGAGGCTAAGGATTACGTCGCACAACATCAGCAGCTGTGTGATGGTAATTACAGAGACTTGGCTGGACAGTACCGTTCCCAACAAATCAATCGAGCTAGCGGGTCGAACGGTTTACCGAGGAGGCAGGACTGCAGACTCCGGTAAGAGCAGAGGTGGAGGAGTGTGCATCTACGTGAACAATGACTGGTGTATAGCTACGGATATCATTGGGAAACACTGCACCTCGGACTTAGAATACCTGGCTGTGAAATGCAGACCGTTCTATTTGCCGAGGGAACTTTCTGCCATCCTGATCACAGCTGTTTACATCCCACCACATGCTAACGCGAGGCTAGCTCTGGAGGAGCTACACAGCACTGTTAGCAACCAGCTAAACGCTCATCTGGAGGGAGCTGTGATTGTGGCGAGGGACTTCAACCACGCAGAACTAAAGACAGTACTGCCCAAGTTCCACAGAAATGTAAGCTTCCCCACCAGAGACAAGAATACTTTGGACCAGGTGTACACCAACATCTCGGGAGCATACAAAGCTGCACCATCTCCACACCTCGGCTTATCAGACCACCTCTCTCTGATAATGACTCCATCATATAAACCAGTAATTTGCAAAACAAGACCAGCTGTCAAAACCATTCAAGTATGGCGCAAGGACGCTGCTTCACTTCTGCAGGACTGCTTTGAAAGCACGGACTGGGAAGTGTTTGCACAGGGATCTGAGCTGGAGGAGTACACCTCGGCTGTCCTGGCCTACCTACACTTCTGCACTGAGACAGTAACGACCACCAAAACCATCAAAGTGTTCCCAAATCAAAAACCCTGGCTGGACAGAAACGTGCGGTTACTGCTTGGAGCAAGAGACACCGCCTTCAGGTCTGGTGACATACCGGCCTACAAAAGTGCCCGGAGGGACCTGAAGAAGGGCATCAGAGAGGCCAAGCGCAGATACAAACAGCGCATTGAGAGACACTTCGAGAACAACGACCCCCGAGGCATGTGGAGAGGTATTAAAACCCTGACTTACTACAAGAGCAGCACCACACAGATCAGTCAGGACAGTGAACTCCCCGACGCCCTGAACCGCTTCTTTGCCCACTTTGATAGACAGCACAGCAGAGCAACAGCTGAGAAGATTCAGCCCAAGGAGGAGCAGACACTCTTCCTCCAGCACCACCAGGTGAGGTCCGCTCTGAGGAGGATCGACATCACCAAGGCAGCGGGACCAGACAAAGTGTCGGGCCGCACACTGAAGACCTGTGCCAACCAGCTAGCAGAGGTTTTCACTAACATCTTCAACCTCTCCCTGCAACAAGCTGCAGTCCCCACCTGCCTCAAAGCCACCATCATTGTCCCTGACCCGAAAAAGACCGCAGTCACCTGCCTCAACGACTACCATCCAGTCGCCCTGACCCCAGTCATCACGAAGTGCTTTGAGAGGATGATACTATCGCACATCAAGGACGTCCTCCCAGCAGACCTGGACAGCCACCTGTTTGCGTACCGAGCAAACAGATCTACGGAGGATGCAGTCTCCATCACACTTCATACGGCCCTGTCTCACCTGGAGCACCCTAACACATATGTCAGGATGCTCTTCATTGACTTCAGCTCTGCCTTCAACACCATCATCCCCCATAAACTGGTGCATAAACTCAAAAACCTTGGACTTTCTACATCACTCTGTTCATGGATTCTGGACTTTCTCTCAAACAGACCACAGAATGTCAGGATAAGGAACCTGACAACAACCACCATCCTGAACACTGGTGCACCGCAGGGCTGTGTGCTCAGCCCGGCCCTCTTCACCCAGGACTGCTCCCCCACCTATTGCTCCAACACAATAGTGAAGTTTGCTGATGACACCACTGTGGTGGAACTCATCTCCAACGACGAGACACACTACAGACAGGAGGTCCAACATCTGGCTGAGTGGTGCTCGGACAACAACCTGGTCCTGAACACCACCAAGACCAAAGAAGTCATAGTGGACTTCAGGAGATCCAGGAAGACCACACCCTCTCCACTCTACATAAGTGGGGAGGAGGTGGAGAAGGTGGACAGCATCAAATTCCTGGGGCTCCACATTACTAAAGACCTCACTTGGTCCCTGAACACATCACACCTGGTGAAGAAAGCCCAGCAGAGGCTCTTCTTCCTGAAAAAGCTAAAACAAGCTGGCCTGCCACTTAACTTCTGGTAAACGTCTACAGAAGTGTGATTGAAAGCATCCTCTGTCAGTGCTTTACTGTGTGGTATGCCAGCTGCACAGCAGAGAACCAGAGGGACCTGGCCCGGGTGGTTAGAACAGCACAGAGCATTGTGGGAGTTACCCTCTCTGACCTGGACACTGTGTATGCTGGCCACCACCAGAAGAAGGCCAGCAACATCTGCACAGACATCACACACCCGGGTCACTCTCTGTTTGTTCCACTGCCATCACGAAGAAGATTCAGGACTATCAAAACCCGGACTAACAGGCTGAGGACCCACCACCCCACCCAGCTCACACCGGACAGTGCTGCGGTGAAACACTTTAACAAAGCACCTTTTTTACTTTAAAGCCATTGATGCCTGTGTTTTATCTTGTATATATTTATTTAATGTCTTGTTTTAAATCAGACATGTCTTGTCTTAATGTTGTTATACATTTCTTACCTGTTGCTGCTGTACTGACTGAGTCGCCAACTTAATTTCTTTGTATGTTTTTACAATGACAATAAACATCCTTATCCTTATACCACCTCTCTACAGCCATTGCAGTCTGGTGAAAAGGAAGAAAAAAAGAAGATCGAAAAAATTCTATGTAAAACCTTGTCCAATGCCCCCAAACTGTCGTGGCCAACACTTTAATATATGGTTTATAGAGAAATCTCTCTTGGCGGAAAAGTAGGTCAGTAGGGAACAAAAATCTACAAAAAACATATTTAACTCCAGCAAAAAAGGTTGTGGTTTTAGAAACAATCAAGATGACGACTACAGATCCAGCGGATCTTCTCATATTTCCTCTATTTACTAGGCAGAACATTAGAATACGATTATAAAAACACAACAAAGCCCATGCTCCCTTCTTCCCCATTTTGCTTCTCTGTCCCTCCTTTCAGGGTCATTCCCACATTCCCAGGCCCTTGCATCTCTGTGAAGCTTTCCAGATGTTCTCATCCTTTCTCACCTGTCCCACCCTCACTTGACTCCCACATCCACCTGGTCACTTGTTTCCCATTCTCCATTCACCCTGTCTGTATTGAATACAGGCCCTTTCCCCAATAACTTGCCAGATCATCAATGTCTTTTCTCTTTCATTTCCAGCCAATCAAACCTCAACCCTAATCTGTACCTTTGTTTGTACCTTTTACCTGCTCTAGAGCAAGTGTTTGGTTTCTCTGTTCTGACTATAACCCAAAAGCAGTAGAAAACCAAAGGGAGAGGAAGACAAAGACTGATCTGAGCAGCATGATGGGTGACTTTATGGCCACGCTAAAGAAAAGTGTGAGTACTAGTCACACAGCTCCTTCCACGGGTTAGTCGAAAGTATCTAGCAGGCTAGGTATTAAGTTGGAGGGGCTGTTTAAAGTTAGTTATGAATTTAATCTTTAACGAACTGAACATGGTAACTAGCTAGTTCTAGGCTAACAAGGATTATCTATAACTCAAGCCTAGCAGGCTAGCCTTAGATAATAGATAGTTTTACTTTCTTGTCTATGTTGGTGCTTTTGTTAACTCCCACACTAGATGACACTGGAGCCTCAGAATCATACCCTGAAATCCTGACCGTGACAGTTGCAGAAGATCCCTTCCCGGGGACATCAACAGACGCTGATACAGAAACCAACAAGCTGTCCCGGCCTCAGGAGCACCTGCAGTGCCTGCATTCATTAGCACACACCTGGGACACTGGTGATCAACAAATAAGCAGTGGACTGTTGGGGTTAGGAAAAGGCTGATTCAATCCCAGTATCGGAAGGCTAACTTTTCAGGAACTAAACAGCAATACAAGCATCAAAAGTAAACCTTCTTAACAAAGTTTTCTTACCTGAAAACTTATCAACAATTAATCTGTACCCTGCTATTGGCTACTCTACTCACCTTTAAATGTGTGTTGTGTTTTGCATTCTCTGATTTTTTTAGTGGTAACAGTAGGAGAAGGGACTTCGCTGATAAACTTGTTGCAGAACTCAATCATTGGTTGGAATGCACAAAATACAAACCAGTTTTATTTGTTTTTTACAAAAAGTTTAGAAAAGGTTACAAAATATGAATAATAAAAATGAGATAAAAGATCATACAAAATGTCAAATGTACCAAGTTCTCAAAAAAGACCAAAACATCTCGATCCTTAGTTGTCTCCTCCTATTTGTACCCTTCTCCTTGGCGCTTTCTGCAACCTCCGGGTCCATATAAGGTAGACGACAGATCATTCTTAAATCATTTGACAAAACCGTTCTTATAGTCTTATCCCTTCTGACATACCTACTTTTTAAGCTTAATGCTTTCCTGCTAGCCTCCCCCCCCCCCCTTGTAGAAGTTGTCTGTCTAGCTCTCACTGAACAGGATGTTCCCTCACTAACACAATAGTTAGTTAGGACCTCCTGTCTGGCTAGAGGTCACAGGGGCCATATTTCCTATATGCCAGTTAGGTATGAAACTATAATGCGCCTCGAAGACTTCATAGTATAAGAGTCAGCCGGATGCTCAAACCACAGGATGCTGCCTTAACGCTATTTGGGGCCTGGCCTCTCGCTCCTCAGGCAGAGAGGTGTTAGATAGTATCAAAGTTCACCTGTATACGCAGCAAACTATAATTTCACCTTGTTGCACGTATTTATTTAATCCATAATTTCAATAAATCAATTAATCAAATGGTGTATCAACTATTTTAATAGCAAAATAGAGAGATAGGATTTTAGGGTGTAGTGCAGGGGTGCCCACACTTTTTCAGCTTGCAAGCTACTTTTAAAATGACCAAGTCAAAATGATCTACCTACATTAAAAATGCTGAATATCTATTTATATATACGTATATATATATATACTGAGTATACTTTATATTTACAATATATGTTGGCGTACCTTGCATAACTGCATGAACCCTTATGGCACAATACAATTCTGTACATATTTGGTCATTAACTTACTCTGATGACTTGCACTGAATGGGATTGGCCAGAGTTGCATAGTCCGGACAGTAGCTGCTGGTAGCCCGCCTCAAGCAGACTTCAAATGATCATCAGTCATGGTGGAACGGTGTTTGGACTTAATGTTCTTCATGTGGGAAAAGGCTGACTCGCATAAATAAGTAGAGCCGAATAATGCAGTCAAGAAGGTATCACATTTCCTCATGTTTGGGTACTTTTCCTCTGTGAGAAAACTGTCCATGAGCCCTGGACTTCAGCTGAATGTCAGCTTGCAGTGTCAAAATCTCATCCTCCACTCCAGACGAGTTCAGGAGAAACGGCGTTGCAATTTTTGATGCGAGTAAATCAACCTCAATATCTTCCCGAAATGTGCAGCACATAAGTGTCGCAACTGGCTCGAGTAAAGCAAAGTCTCGAAAGCGTTTGTCAAACTCTGACAGACACTTGTCAATCTGCTCTGTGTAGCGCGCACTGTCAAGTTACGCACACGCCTTCCGTTGAGTCTCCAGTTCTGACGCGAGGTTTTGGAAGTTTCCCAAATCATGGCGCTTGTGTTGTCCTCCCGACTGCCATACACCTGTTGTCCTCTGGGGTCAAAAATTACCCCACCTGGTTTGACTGTTTTTAAAGCATACAGTATAAATTGTCAATCAATTCTGTTTTACACCTTTAGTCTTACTTCAGTCGAACACATTACCACAAATCGTTCCCTTCATTTTGGAATTTAGGGCCAATAGACCTTGTTTACATAAAAGTATACCCTGTTTTTGAGTGAAAATACAATGAAACAATGAATTATTTTGACTTTATATTATTTTTTACTATTTGACTGATCACAGAGAGGTACATATCAAAGTTTAGTTAGGATGCTGTTCTTGAATCATTTGAATTTTTCTAATGGCAGCACATAATCACACCTGTTGTCCTCTGGGGTCAAAAATGACCCCATCAGGTTTGACTGTTTATAAAGCATACAGTATAAATTATCACCCACCTCTGTGTTTCAACTCCTTAGTCAACTTTATTCCAAGTCATTACCTGACATATAAAACATGTCAACATTCATTTCTGCAACATTTAATAGAAATAAATTGGAAGGCTAACTAATTAGCTTGCCGGAGTTTTGCGGTTCACCGCGCATACATGGTGACCGGTGTGTTAGAAAATCAAGTGGCAAATGCCGTGCGGACATCTAATTTTTTTTTGAATGGCATACGATCTACCCGCACTACCTCCGATCGACGTATTGGGCACCCCTGGTGTAGTGTGTCTTGGACATTCATGGTGGATACCTCAACAATGGATCTGTCATCTTTTTTTTGTTTTAAGAATCTCGCTGTCGTGCCAGTGAATGCAGCATAGGCTGTAATGTTGTGAACACAGCCCCAAGCCAATTACTTGATCAGGGCCAGATTATAAAAGGCACCCATTTCCCTGTCTATCTCTGTGGTGGCTGGTAGTGTTTGGTGTTACAGCTCTGGTCTGAAATGTTGGCTGAAAATATTGTTTTGCAATCCCATTGTTGTCCTGCCCATGTGTTATTACCCCTTATCAGAGGTGGTTCACCTGCTGCTGTTTTGCCACTGTTATTTTGCTCTTTGTTCTTTTGTTTCAGTTTGATTGTTCAACCAACTGGACTTGTTTGTTTGTGATTGTTATTGTATTAGTTAATTTTTCATTCAGGGAAGTACAGTGCCATTGTTGGGAGGTTAGGCACCCATGGTAAGGTCCCTACACCTTATGCAAGCATATACAAGCACTTTGATAGGAGTGTAGACTGCTGTGAGGATTGCTGAGTTGCGCCTGAGGTAAGTAAGCAGCACCACTAGGCATTCCTCAGTGTAGTCTGCCTCCCTATCTCTATATATATACACATACATACATACATACATACATTATATATACATATATATAAGTGTTTCGTCTCTCCAGTTCCCTCTGACTTTAATTGTTTCCATAATAAAAGTTCAGATCATGAAAACTCAAATCTTTCTAATAAATGAAGAAAGTTGTTTGTGGTCCTTTTGTTGTTCAGTCTACAATGAACATTTATTTAAACCAGATGTTAAATCAGAAAACGAATCAAATATAAAGCTTGAGTTTAATCTGTGATCCCTCTTCACTGTTTACATGTTGAAAAAAATCTCATCAGTCCGATCGGCTGCAGCGTCCAATCACATGACAGATGAACAGTGAGGGGGCGTGTCGGCCGTTAAAAGACTTCCTGTAAGTCTGTTCTCGTGGTTCCTCGCTCATGGCTTCTCAGAGATCCCTCCTCCCTCCTCCATCCTCGATCCTCAGAGCTAAATAAGAGCTTTGGGCCGGCCGTCAATATGGCGGCGCAGAACAACTTCCGGTTCAAGCGAGGAAATGAGAATTAAGAGACTTGGGATGTACCCCCTGTGTACGCGGGTTAGTAGGAAGAGAGGGAGAGAGCGAGAGAGAGCGGAGCTCTGAGTGCGTGCTCCGCGCTGCAGTGAGAATGTGAGAAACAGCTGATCACTCGTAAACTCTGCGGTCGGATTCTGAACCGACCGGTCACGCTTGTACGGTGATAGTTGTGGTTCTAAATTTCACTCACAGAGCCGATTTAAAGGAGAGAGAATAAAACCAAAACAAAATAAAAGAATCCCCAAAACAAAACAGATCTTTATCACTGCGGTGAGGTGCGAGTGTTGCTTTCTTATCACCCCGAAACTCGCTCGGCCACCATGGTTTTAGTCTTTAAAGTGATAAGATCACAAGCTCCACATCCACTAGCAGCGACGGATCTAATGCAAACAGTTAAAGCAGGAAATACACAATATAACGGGACTCCGTGGTCCGCGATGTTGCGCAATAACACGTTAGAACACGACAGCAACTTAACACAACAAGACACAGGAATAACAACGACATAAACGAATAGGCTAAATTAAGCTAATGCTAAGCTAAGCTAGGCCCAGATACCAGTAACTCTTACTTGTAGAAGCTTCGTTCGGTAGGGTACGTTTCCCGTGGTGGGAATCAGTCAGTCCTTGAGAGATGAGGGCTCTCGTGGCGCGGCTCTCGGAGCTGGCACAGACTCTGGGAGGGCTTTTTAACTTCGGCTGAGGGACGAGGTTTGGGTCGTCCTTCCCGGAAATCTTCGGCGAGGAAAGATTGTTAATCGTCCTTCTGCCGGCGGTGTGTACACAAAAAGGGTGGGGGAACGGGGCATAGAAGTTATCCGTTCTCGCACTACAGGATCCGAAACTCAAAATAAAAACACAGTCTGTTCGACCAGCGAATGTTACATGTGACCTGATAGGATTTGATGAGGCCGCGGTTCCTCGTGAATCTTCTTGTTGCCAGGACGAGGTCCGGAGGGAAGAGGCCTTGTGGACCTCCTCACATCAGCATGTCTGGACGGAGGAGCCTTGTGGATCTTCTTGTCCCCTGGACGAGTCCGGATTGAAGAGAGCGATTCTAGCTGTGCTCAGGCTTATAAACCAGGTGGCACAACCAGTGGGGGGCCCTTTCTTGGCCAATGAGGGACCAGCATCAGGTTTCTGCTGGAGCTGGGGGGTGTGGTCATCCGGCATGAGGTTTCTTGCAGACCCCAGGTCAGGCTTTTTTTGGTGAAAGGAAGGAACATGGCTGCTCCTTTGTTTGAAAACACATGTGAGGGTCTTAGCCAGCCAGGAGAGCAGGGTCAGATCCCAACAGTATGGTCTCTCAATAAAACCAACGCTTTCACTTACACAGACCGAAATACTACTTTCAGGTTCAGGTCGAGTGTTATAACTACATTTCTACCAAATACCTTATCAAGTCTAAACCCAAAAAGCAATAGTGTGATCACACACTCTGTGAGCTATATATTACATAACGTGCTGAGACATTTACCTATACCATGGAACTAATATCATGGGTCAATTAACATGCTCTCTCTTGGGACATTGGAGGGGTCAGCTCTCCAGTTAAAAAGAAACAAATACTAACATATAAAAAAACACAGAAAGTAGATACTGCGTTCATCCATAGAGAAAGAGAGACACCTCACAGACTGGGTGGGTTATATCCTCTACTTCTCCTATTCTTCAAAGGCAAGAGGACTTGATGTACACATTAATAAAAACCTGCATTTTGAATTTAAGTCAGTTGATGAAAGACTATGGCTTGTGGACTACATTTAAACAGGGTGACTCTGGTGAATATATACCGGCCCAACTACAATAAGCCAATATTTTTTTACAACCTGAATATGAAACTGGTGAGGGTCAGCTTATTGTGGGTGCAGATTTGTATTTGGTTTTGAACCCTTTAATGGATCGCACATCACCCAATTCAACTTCACTGTCAAAAGCAGCAAAAGTACTAAATCAAAGTGTGTTGGACACACAGTAGGTATAACAAACTGATGTATGGCCAACTCTTGATCCAAACCAAAGAGATATGTTTTCTGTTGTACCGCATAATACACAATAATTGACATGTTTACAGTAAAAGATGCCTGTTACCTAGCTGCTAACTATCGATCCCTTAAAACTCACCAGGATGACTACTCCACAACTTTAATCTCACAGGTGGAGGTTTTCCTTTTTCTGGTTTTGATGATTGCCTGCCAGAACTTGCCAGAACCTGTAATTGGTCTCAAAGTCTGAACCATCCCAAAAAATGTTACAATAGAGACAAAATGAACCATTGTTCAATTCAGTTTCAGAGAGGATTCTCCATTGCTGTAATCATTGTTGCTAAGATAGATGGAATGGCAGGTTGTCAATCTTAAGTCAATGGTCTTGGACGGAAACATTCATACTCACTTTCAGGCACTGTGGCACTTACCAGGAGTCTTCCATATGATGTTTACCATAACAGCAGAAGTGTGATTAATATGTCTGATAACAACCAATCAGCTGTGGGCTAGGACTGATATTTTAATAATGTGATAATAGCAGTTATTTGTCAGTACCAGTAGGACCAAACATTTCTTCACTACAATTGATCAATCAATCTCTTGAGCAGAAATGCATTGGCTTGCAGCACATTAGTCTGTGTGTGTGTGTGTGTGTGTGTGTGTGTGCGTGTGTGAGAGAGAGAGAGAGAGAGAGAGAGAGAGTGGGCATGATGAGTCAGTCTGGGATTGCATGTGTCTGGGTGTGAATGTTTGTCTGTGTGTCTCAAGGCTAACTTTTTGAGAGGCCAGATGTTAGTGGAGACATGGAGAGTCTGGGGACCTGCCACCATTGCCAAGTAAACAAACACACACACTCTGCACACAGTATTATAAACTCTATTCATAGAGTTGTGCATACAAGTGTCTGTATGGAACCACTCTCGAACATATGCTCTCCCATACCAGCAAGCACACAGTTTACATTTACTTGCAGGGGTTGGATTATACTGTTATTGCCATGTGTGAAGCAAACCAAGAAGAAGGAATTTGCACTGAAACTATTTTTTAGACATTCTAAAAATCCCCAAAAATAAAGACATTTAATTGATAGCTTTTCATTACAATAACATTTTTAAAAAGTTGCAAGTCGGAAAATTTACCTTTTTTCGACTTGTGACTTCCTTGATCCAAACATGAGATATGAATCAGAAGGCAGAAGCCAAAAGTGTTTCTAGCTGATTTGAATAGCAAGCTCAGATTATCCAACAGGCTGACTGAAAATAATGAAATCAAAATAATGAGTGTGTGTGTGTTGAAATATGAACTAATTAATCCAGGGTTTCTTTATTTGCAAATAAGAAAGGTATTATGATTGGTGTTCTGGCTTTCTCTGTATGATGATGACGATGGGTTAGGTGACCATGGGAATTTGGATAGCTGCAAATGTTTTAATAGTTTGACTAACGTTACCTAGGAAGTAACACTAGCTGCTAACTAACAAAGACAGGGTGAAGCAGCAAAGTCAAAGGCTAAAACAGAAGGATAGCAGAGACATTGCACTTCGTAAAAACATACCGACTAGCACAACTTTTTCAAGCTAGCAATGTGCCAGGTGAGGAAGATGCTAACATTAATAGCGAAGAGGACAGAAACCCAGCAGCCACTACTAGTATGGCCATTTAAACATGTTAAACGAACCAGGCTCCTATCATTTATTACATTTTAGATATCCATAAAAGAATTTCTCCCGCACAACATTGTATTCTCACTAGTCAGGATAGTAATTTAAAATATCCACAGTAACATACTTACTAGTAGAAATTGCATTAACTAAATTTAAGATATCTTTTAAAATTTGAAGTGGCTGTTTCAACATTTAATGACAAGACTAGATATGTATTTCGGATATACAGTATGTAATTGAATTTTTCCTATAGTCAAAAAGAACATTTTAGATATCCACAATGACATTCTTTCAAGGGCAAATGATGTCACTTTTGCCATTTGTGTGAATTGGGCTTTGAATTTCAGATGTCCAGGATTGCATTTCTGATCTAAAAACTCACATTTCAGATATCCAAACTGCAATATTCATAACTGATGTTAGCCATTTTGGCATATTATCATTTTTTTCTAAATCGATAACAGGTGTCAACAATACATTTGTGGATCCATGCAATTGCATTGTTTCTATAATTATAGATATCTGAAATTACATTTTTACTAGCCATTATGCCAATTGTGGATATCCATAAGGACATTTTGGATACCTGGAATGGTTTTTCATTTTGGATATCTGAAATTATAATTATGACTTGGTATAATTGGATTGTAGATATCGGAAATGGGAGTTTTTCCTTGTTAGAATTATATTACATATATCCAGAATGTTTGTTTTGGATATCAAAAATGCAATTGAGGATATCTGGAATTGAAAGCCTGATACAAATGAATGGCAAATGTGACATGACATTTTTCCTGGGAAGAATGTCATTGTGGATATATGAGATGTTCTTTTTGAATAGGAATAATTGAATTACGGATATCTGCAATACACATCCAGTCTAGTTATTGATTGTAAAATTGGTTTGCCATACTGCTAGTTCAGCTGTCCCACCTCGTCTTGAACTAGACCAGCATCCAAGAGGACCTGAGTCCTGCCATGACTGAGGCAGAGAACCCCAGCCCAGCGATACCAAAAACAATGGCAGAGAACATGTGGCGAGTATGGTACTAATTTAGCTGCCCCACAATTTGTATGGGTAGCCTAAATTGACCTACTTCACAAATATTTCATTTAAACTTTTTGGATGTAGGGAACTGCTATATGTACATAAACTAGTAATTTAACTACATTTTGATGTGGCGTGATTGTAGTCCAACTACATTTGTATTTACACATATATTCAAGTAGTTAAATCATGTGGTAGGAAATATGTGTGTATTGAAATGTATCAACAGATATTCGCATCAATAATTAGATATATGTCTTCATTGTTCAAATATATTAACCAATCACCAGTTTTATGCACACTTATGAATTATTGTATCCTATAATTGTTTGTTTAGTTAATGATTGAAATTGCAAACAATGTTATTAAAGCTATTAAAAGAAATTAATGATTTTATTTGACCAGATGTTACAAAATTGACGAGTAAAACAACGGGCCCATTTTTGAGACCGGTGCTCAAGTTGGTCAAACGGTCTGAAAACGGGCTGCAGGTTTTTGGAGTGGGGTATTTCATTTTTGGGGTTTATATATAACCTGTAAATAAGTGGGCTCTTTTTAAAATAAACTCCAATTAGTGGCATTTTTTGCTGGTGACTTTAGTATTATATTGTGCATTTTCAGTTTGATCATTTATTTTACAAAGTAAAAAGGTGATAGGATGTGCTTGTATTAGAATTTATATTTAATTGGCCAAAACCTAATTGGCAAAGACTTTTAGGAACCCGAAATGATTGACTGCCTGCCACCTCTTTCCTGCCAGCCAATGGTTGTGTTATTTAGGTCAGCACTTTCATGCTCTGGGACTAAACAAAATAGATGTTATGGATTGAGCACTTGATTTGTTTTTGAAGCTAGTGAAATTGTCATATTCATAAAGTTCCAATAGCCTTGCAATGTAGGGTGAATACAATATTGTTGCATAATACTTTCAAATGTACAAAACACCAGGAGCACCTTTCTAATGCTAAATTGCACTTCCATGTCTCAGCTATCTTAATATTTGAAATCCCTCCTTTATGCACCTTTTACTTTATTTGCATATGACAAGGAGTTATGCCTCCAATGGGATTCAGCTGCTTATTCCATGGAAAGGGCAGGCACATACAACAGGGTAGACAATAAAAAGAGCATGCATTTAGTTGTTTTAGTAACCTGTACATTCAATTTTTGATGAGTGAACGTTTCTTTTGAAAAAGTGGGTCTACAACACAGTTTGAAAACTTCCTGTGTGGGTGTATGTTAACATTCCGTACACAGCTTTTACATTCTCTGAAGTGATGGTGCAATCCATACAGATTACACATTTAGGTATCACATCATTTAATCTAATATTCAGGCTTGAAAAAAAAAATCAAAAATTTTCTTGAAATAAAAACAGAGTGAAATGTTGGTGTGATAATTACCCTTGCCTCCAAAGTTATTTCACTTTCAGAAATTATCTAGTTGTGTCAATGAAGACTTAATTTGCAAAAACAGATAAAAGCTACTTAAAATGAATGAACCAACACCAGTTTGACATCTGCCCCATAAAAAATGTAATTTTGATGAGAACAGACACCACCTCTGCAGTGTATCATATAAACTACCGAGGCTGAACAAAGTCTTGATGCTGTCTCCAGGTGGCGAGAGAGCCACTGACAGTGATGTGGCCTTGACGGACTTCTCTTACAACACTCTACATCCCAGGTGTAACAAACAGGCCGGCCAACATCCTATCCAGGACAGGGCTTCTCCCGGGAGAGTGGCGGTTACACCCAGATGCAGTGGCCCGATTTTGGGCTTAATACGGGTAGCCCAGGTCGATCATTTGGCATCCATGGAGACGACCGATTGTCCTGAATGGTACTCCCTCAGGGGTCATGGTGGCAGATTGGGCCTAGATGCTCTATCACAAAAATGGCCAACAGGCTTTTTATAATCTTTCCTCACTCTACCTCTGATTCCTCATGTCCTCCGGAAAGTCAGAGAGGCTCCATGCTGGCCAGGAAGGCCATTGTTTAGAGACCTAATTTAGGAACACCGGTGGTAACTGCCATCCCGAAAGGACCTTCCGTGGCAAGTACACGGGCAGATTTGGCATCCAAACCCAACCGCATCTCTCAACAGTTAGATGAGACTTTCCACGAGACATTAAGTAATGCTAGAGAATAAGAAGAGTTGTTTCAGACTTGGGTTTGGGCATGAATGTTGACCGAAAAAAACGGACGCTACTATCCATGTTGCTTGGAACACTCTGAGGTGTTCACGGTTAGAGGACAAGCCGGAAGTTGACCCTGATTTTAAAGCGCTGGAAACTCCGCCTCCTGGGGTCATGGGCATGACTTTGTTTGAGTAGGGGGAACAAAGGCTATCATTCTATTAAGACCCCAGTGACGGTCATCCTTCGGTCTCTATCTTTATCTGTGGATACACTTTAAACATTTAATTTACGATGGCATCACCAGAATGTGTTATTTTCTTGATAGCGGAAATAAACAAAATTGGACTGGACTGCAAGTCCATCTTTCCACAGTGCTCAGGCAGCTCCCCACTGCAGACTGAGCCAATTGTTGCTAATAACATAGCCTGACATGGGTTATCAGCAATATGTTGGGAATGTAAAGGAGCGTGTTTGGGTTATCAGCATCTAAGAAACTAAATTCTTGACATCAATAGAATTATTAATGTCAGTAACAATTATTAATGATTATTAATAATAACGGGGCACCACCCTGCGAACAGGGACCAATAACCAAACGATAAACTAAGTCTCATAATTAGTGTTCACTCACAATGTCAATAGTCTGAGTACTATTACACATTCAGAGTGAAAGTGAAGGTTTAAGTTCGAGCACAGACCACATATACAGCTATTATCACAATACATGCAGAAAGTAATCACAGACAGCTGCTCTTTAAAATATAACAGAGTTTATTGCGTTCTAATACTAATGATCTCGTCAACTAATATCTAAACTAACAACAACTATACATTCATAAGCACGCTATCTAAAATCAACAGACTATTGAAAAGAGGTGGGGGTGTGTGTGTGTGTGTGTGTGTACGTGTGTGTGTGTGTGTGTGCGTAGGGGGAGGAGCGAGGGAACAGCTCAGCGACGTATGACGTAGTTGGGACATGGTGACATCTCTCATGCGCGAGACTCAAAATGGCAGATAGCCAACAGAAGACCCGGCGTCTATACATGCCAGTAGCCGTTTAGCACATAGCTACATTAGCTCAAAGCTATATGTGTGTGTGTGTGTGTGTGTGGATTAGTAAAAGAGAAGGGAAAGGAACAAAACAAAATGAAATTAAACAAAAGATTAAGATCCTCTGTGCCGGAGTTCGGTAAACTGTTCTCCCAGCCAGAGGAGCAAGAACTGGGCTCTTTGTCACAGACGCGGTTCCGACCTCTGACCTGAGACGCAGTCCCCGACCTCACTGCGGCTGTCTCGACACGAATCACAGTAACATGGAATACACGCTACTTCTACACAACCCCAACGATCTCAGCGACTGTTAGTGTTGGCGATTATTAAGCATACACCACGTTATAAAAATAAACAGTACTTTAAGCACACAAACAAGATAAAATAAACACAAATGAAACTCTCTCTAACTCTGCCCAGAATCTATTTCGCCTTACGGTACAATGCAATCGTGATGATTGAGGGGGGGGGGGGTTCTTCTGAGGGGTTCTTCTGAGCTTCGGTGGGCTCAGGCAGCGCGGCTGCGGGCCGCGGGAGGTGTTCTCTCGGTGAGAGAGAATCGCTGTCGTCTGGATAAGGGATTTTCGCGTCCTTATGGCCGGAGCAAACAAGGCGCTTGGTGGAGAGTGGAGAGTGGAAGTTCTCTCCCTCTCTGAAGAAGTCTTGCTTCTTCACTTCTGCAGGACTAAAAAGGGGTTCGCTTCGTGGATACGAACAAAGATAAAATAGACAGTTTAGTGAATTCGGCCAGCGAATATAAACTGTTAAACCTAGGTTTTGATTAAAAAGAAGAACAACGTTGCATGTGTGCCTCCTGCTACCCCAAAGGGATTGATGGAAAAAGCATTGAGGTGGGGGTTGCAGGTAGTTTTGTAGAACAGTGGCTGAACCACAGGGGTCCTGGGGTGTCTTGGCCCTCGGCCAATTAGATTGCAGCGCTGCTTTCAGGTAACTTCAGGGAAGCATAGTTTTTTGGGGGGAGGAAACTCACACCCTAATGTGAATTTTTTCAGAGCTGGGGGTTTGGTGCTCAAACTACAATCAGGATGAAACTTTTGCTTGCAAAAGGGAAGGCCTGACTCTCTTTGTTCCACAGCACATGTCGAAGCCATATAGTCAGATCCCAACACAATGTAACTCGATTTTAGACAACACATATTTATAGTGTATGGTTTTGAGTCCCACTATTATAGTACACAGTGCATTTAAGTCAGTTCGTCGTGCTGCCCTGTATAAATGACCATTAGCTACAGCCAGTGGTGGGCCGTCAGGGCCTGCAAGGCCTTCTCTGCTGGCCTAGACAGAATCACAAAGTTATAGCTATTTTATCATTTAATAATTTTTCATAAATACACTACATGTATTATAATTGATAACAATATTTTTCCCATTATCTTATTTTCTCCTTGCACAGCTACTGCTTCCAGTGCAGCTTGTTTTAAGTAGAGCTTTTATCCAATCAGATTTCACCTCTATGTCTCTAGGTAAGAAGAGAGGCCCAAGGCCTGCAGACTCACAAGTGAATCCATGTGCAGTTTAAGTGAATGGGGACGATATTGTTGATTGTCATAGTCTTCAACCAATCAGATCTTTAGTTTGACATGTTGGGCGTATTCTTTGACGTGTCAGAGCCTTCTAGCTGGCCTAGCCATACGTGATTGGTTAGTGGACTAGCCGGACATGTTGGACGGTGACAATCCCAATATCTGCTGCCTCTGTCGAGCGGACATTTTCAGCCCTCAAACGCATTAAAACGTATTCAAGAAATACAACTGGCTCGACTGTCTTCACTGGCGTCCATGAATCAAGAAGGACTTCTTACTGGAACTAAAACGCACAGATGTACTGAACAACCGTGAGATTAAACTCTTTATTAACAAAGAAAGGAGGATGGACTTTGTCTTTAAATAGTGAACAGCAGCTCTGGTCAGTGAACTGCTTTTGTTTTTACATCTGCAGTAGCTTCAATATGCTTGTTTATATATTATTATTTGTACAACTTGTTTTTATGAAGATGGATTTTTGTTTGGTTTTATATGTGATGTAAAATTGTTACGTCCAATGTTGCGCTGGGGACACATTTAGTCGGTGCCAGTGTTGCCAACTTGGCGACTTTCACGCTAAATCTGGCGACTTTCTGAACCCTCTTGGCGACTTTTTTTGTCAAAAAATACTAGCGACAAATCTAGCGACTTTTTCTGGTGTTGTTAGAGACTTTTGTAGTATTTTGACTCTGACGTGAAAGCACGTACGTTCTGCACTGTCATGAACGAGCAGCAGGTGCTGCCGTGAGCCGCCCCAAAGCACTCACAGATGGTAACTCTCACATCAGCCTCGCACAGCAGTCCCAGCTGCAGTCAGAGGGGAGAGGAGACACACTTTCGGCGTATTCATGTAACGTTATCTGTACTCTGCAGTTAGAGTATTTATAGGTGTTGAGCTTCATTTTTACACGAAACAAATAATAACCGTAGCTGTGGCGTCATAATGAGGTGTGTCAGCTGCAGGACAGCAGTGAAGGCCCAGGTATAAAATGCACGGCCCGCCACTGGCTACAGCCCAGTTCAGGAATTTTACATTTACATTGTACATAGTCTTAGGATGCAGCATTTCAGAATCAAAAATACTTTACATTTAGATTGCTGACATTTACGTTTTCTTATTTTTTTTTTTATTGACAATAAGCTATATATTTGAGTGCTGTGAAAGTAAGAATTATGTTTAGAACTTTTGCTAAGAAACAAAACTAGCAAATAAAAGATCCTAACAACACTTTTTGGTGCACAACACACTCCTCATCTGATTAAAACATGCATGATTTTATCTCTTAGATGTTGTCTCTAACAGAGAATATAGACCCGACAGCGGAACTATTGCTGCAGCTCCGTGCCATCATCTTGATGTGCTCTGCTCAAACTATGATGCATTTTATCTGACAAACAACAGATATGCTCCTCTTCATTCACACCATCCAACCCTCAAATATATGTAAAGGTAAGGTCAATATGTAATATATCATGACTCACAAAAGTTATTGTAACAGTGAATCCACAGACACCATTGAGATCATGGTTGATTCTAGCGGCATTTAAGCTTTTTCTTTTTAAAACAAGAAAACTCTCAAATGAACAGGTAAACATGTAAATAACTAAATAACCTCTCACTGTCAAAAACACTCTTCTTAAAGGAACTGCTATAGAGAAAAAAGGATCGGGTCAGGCAGGCGGAGCGATAATAAATCCCTGTAATCCTGGACACCAAAATGGCAGTGCGCCTTGATTCTTGCTCTAAATACTGAATTTCTCTGACACTGACACAGTCAAGTATAAAGTGATTCACCAAAAAACAAAGTGGCTGCATACAGGCAAATAGAAACCTGCATGCACTGGGAAAAAATACGACTTTAGCATATTAAAAAATATGATTGTGATTACAACGGAGAATGCTTAAACTCATAATTTGTTGCAGGACATATTATGTTATATCAATCGGAGAGAGAATTAAAAAAAAGGTTATTTACATAAATATTGCACAGCTTATTTCTTAAGGCCACACTTTCTTCCTGTGTGTGTTTCTTTTGACTAAGAACCCAAAAGGAATGAACCTGTTGTCAGAGAGGCCCTGCAGGTACAAAATTCCTTTAACGTAGGTGTATGATAAACATTGGTCTGGTTTGTCCTCATTCCCCCATCTCTCCTGTCCAAAGCACACTCCATTAGCAAAAATGGGTCAACTTTAATCCACAGCCAAATGAATGGAAATGAAAACGTTTCCATTTGTGATTGATGTTGCTGTGTGTGTGAGAGTTTCTGTAAGAGAGAAAGTGAATGAGCTGTCAGCACTAATTCGTTATGCAGGTGCCCTATAATGGGGTATGGACGAGTCTATGTGTGTTTGCCATACTCTCAATTTTGGAATAGGCTTTGTCATCATGGGGATACATTTAATTCTGCCAATATAACTACAAAGTAGAATGTTTTGAAATGAGACAAAATTTAATAAAATCACACTTCAAAGGAAAGTGCTAAAATAGTATGATTAGTTAGTCCATTCATGAACCTCGATGGCTGTTTCGCTGACCCTCAAGGCAGCTAGTATCCTGAATAACCACAGCAGCTGTCTATCTGTTGAGACACGTTCAGTCCGTCATCTTTCGAATGTCACAAAGAATGGGAAAGGTTCGAAGTTGGAAGAGAAAGAGGGAGGTGATGGTGTTATGGCAAGACAAAAATAACCCATACAAGGGCACCATAAATGGTAAATAAGTATTATGCATTTGTCACAGTGCAGAAAACTACAACTTTGTATGGTGGGAGAAATCACATTTCCTATCAGACAGTATAGTTTCAAGGCTGTAGAGTTTGGACGCAATGCAGAAACGACTACAATAGTCACGACACATCATCAGAATCGATTAGGAATCTGCTCGGATGTACCTTGGATACCTCTCGGGTTTACGAAATAAACTGTAACTAAAACTGGACGTAGCCACTCTGAGGTCACCCATTGGTTTGTGGACTACAGTTTTGAAGCCTAGAGTTTGGCGTCTTGGCCATCGCTGTCTTCCTTTTTTGAAACCAGAATTGAACATATTTGGATAAGAGGGTGGAGCCGGGGAGGAGCAATGCCAAGGTACTGTGAGCAGCTAACGTTAGTGCTAGCTAGCTGGCTTGGATAGCAAGGTGCATCCACAATTTACGTAAACCGATATATTAATTGGTAATACATTGGAGATATCAAAAGCCCCCAGTTAGTGTCACAGTAAACACACAGATGGCTAAGGCTTAAGGCCGACACCACACGATGATTATAAAATGGTAGTGTTATTATAACTGACAGAGTTATAATAACAGAGTTTCAGCAGTTCGGTTGAATTGTGTGTATTTGATCCCTGCTGTTAGTATGTTGTTTGTTTTATAACTGATGACTGTAAACTGAGATTATGGACCCAGTAGTTGGGGGGGAAATGCTGACCCTATTTGTTTGGAGCAGGTGGCCAGGAATTACACATTGCACCTCTAATGATATGTTATTAATCAGCATAATGACATATGACCTACCATATACCTATGGTAACAGCTGGTAACTGCACATGGGATGGGACTTTGTTCACAGCTTAGCAGGGATGACACACAGAAACAGCATGTAATTGCACAGCTCCAAATAATTTCCTTCTCAAATTCCTTTCAGTCATTCATGTTCTAGAACTGAAATCAAAGTAAACATATAGTTTATACCAAACTTATCTTCACATCGTTGCCAATCTGATGATTCTTGAATCCCTATTGAGCATAACCTTTAATTCAATGTGATGCTATTTGTAGCTCCAAACCCTCCCAAGGTGACTTATTCACCACTCGAAATCCTCCTAAAGCACTGCTTATGTCTGTTGTCTCGCAACAGCCTCATCATCTGATAAGCACGCTTGTTCACATTACTTTTGCTTTTTGTCCTTTTCAGTGAATGAGAAGCACAGTGATGAATGGAGGAAAGTTACTGCATGAAGTGAAATGTGCATCCCGTGTGTCATGACCTGTGTCGCAAGTTGAGCTGTAATGCAATCAAACATGAAAGAAAAATACACAAACCCAGTGGCCAGACCTCATAGTCTACTACCTTCAGGTGGTTTACCACCCAGTACAAATAAGAGATCAGAGTATTGTTCCAGTCATGACTTTCCTGTTACTGCTACATCAAGGATGTTGATGCATATGGAGGGGAAACATCAAACAAGTAGTAGGTATATAATGAATGAGAGAGAGGAAAGGAAATAGAAAAAATAGGAACAAGAAGTGACCAGAAATAGTGAAGTGGTTTACACTTCAGGAGGGGGGAGATGGAGATAAAACAGAGAGACAAAGAAAGGAGAGAGGAGTTTAGCCCGGCATTATTGGCTGATATTGGCTATTCACACAGTCAGTGCTTGCTGATAGGCAAGAAGCCCTGTTTGGAATTCATCAACACTGCATAGGAAGACAGCAGAGTACATCTTAACTGACTTCCTTTTACTTTTATCCCAATACGTTTTGTATAGAAGAAAAAATACTTCTATACAAAACTAGATTTTACTGGAGTAAATTGGTTTTGCAGTGACAGTACTTATACTTGAGTAAATATGCTTGTTCTTTTTCTGTCCCTTCTAGCATTTCTATAATTTAATAATGTCATAGGCACAAAGTACAGCTGATGTTGATGGGAATGCTTTTAGTTCTGCAGCATTTCCTCATAAACCAAAGGATAAAATAAATGTAGCTGTTGCCCTGATGGTGGCCTTAGATGAAAACAAGGGCATCGCCAAAAGTATTACATTTCATGCTGACAAGATTATGAATGTCTTCCCAAAAAGTCATGGCCATCCATCCAATATTAGTTGAGACATTTCACTGTTGTGAAGTTTGCCGATGAAAACTACCATCATCAGCCGGGTTACGAACAAAGATGAGACTTCATATAGAGAGGAAATCAACAAACTTGCAGAGTGGAGCTCAGAGAACAACCTGCTGCTTAACGTCAGGAAAGCCAAGGAGTTGAATGACTTTAGAAAAAAAGAGGTGAGGATGCACACCCCTGTCTACATCAATGGAGCTGAGGTCGGGCAAGTTAACAGCTTTAAGTTCCTGAGAATCAGCATCACAAACAACCTGACGTGGTCATTACACAAAGCTATTAAATGGCTGTATTTCTTAAGGAAACTTAATACGGCAAAATTCCCGTGCCACGTTCTTGTTAACTTTTAACACAGGCGCAATAGAAAGCATCCTGACTGCAAACATTACAAACTGGCATGGGATGTTCACGGCCCAGTACAGCTCTCATTGGCACCCATTTGAGCATCAATGATACTGGGGACAAGAGCTGCTCTGGTGGTCGATGGGGGGAAAGGTATAGTGAGATTTATGCTTAATCTGAAGTATTTTCAAAGAGAATGTTTTGATTTTATGAGAGAAATGAGGACAGGTTGGTTTGACAAATGCACAAAACTTTACCACCTGCAATAGAGAGCAGCACACAGCCACTTCCCCAAGTGTTTCTATGGGAAGCGTGCGAATGAAAGGTGAAGAGAAACTGCACTGCATACATATTTTATAGGCTGTATGTTTGACCATTATTTTTTTTTATAAATTTAGATTTGAAATATGTTATTTTCCATTGAAGTTTACTGCTCAGAATTGTTGTCATATATTCACAGCAACTTTATCTGTGATTGTAAAGTGCATTGTTCAGCTGGGAAATTTTGAGGATGATAAATCAGGATGATAAATTCCATATCAACAGGGCTGTAGAAAAAAGGTTTATCAAAGAAGAGAAGAAAAAAAAGTGTGAGATGATGGATGGGGGAAAGGAGGAGGTTAAGAAGAAGAAGAAGAAGAGGGGATGGGGAAGCAGCTCACACAGCTGAGTCGGTCAGGGCCCAGAGGAATTAGAAGCGAGGGTACGAACCTATTGTTCCAGCTGGGAGAGAGCAATCATCTGATATCATCAAACTGTAATGAATCTAGAGGAGAGGAAAGTTGAGGGACAAGGGTGTGGGAGTGAAGGAAAAAGGAGGTGAAAAATAGACACAAAGTTGAAAAAGAGGAATTTAAGAAAAAAAGCAGAAGGGGCTCAATGAAAAGTTGGATGGAGAAATAGTAGGAAAAGGCCAAATGTACTCTCTCTCAGGTCCAAGGCATGCCAAGACCTTGTTCAACACATCAAAAAAGGCAAGAGATTGACATAGGCTACAGAATAGAAATGAGATCCCTCTTCTACTTTTACTTTACCAAGCTGAATGCCCTGAAATCATCCACTTGGAAAGTTTAGGTATCAGACTTTGTCCAAAATACTTCTGAACACTTCCGGTAGAGTATACAGTGGGTACGGAAAGTATTCAGACCCCTTTAAATTTTTCACTTTGTTTCATTGCAGCCATTTGCTAAAATCAAAAAAAGTTAATTTTATTTCTCATTAATGTACACTCAGCACCCATCTTGACAGAAAAAAACAAATGTAGAAATGTTTGCAAATTTATTAAAAAAGAAAAACTGAAATATCACATGGTCATAAGTATTCAGACCCTTTTGCTGTGACACTCATATTTAACTCACATGCTGTCCATTTCTTCTGATCCCCCTTGAGATGGTTCTACTCCTTCATTGGAGACCAGCTGTGTTTAATTAAACTGATTGGACTTGATTAGGAAAGGCACACACCTGTCTATATAAGACCTTACAGCTCACAGTGCATGTCAGAGCAAATGAGAATCATGAGGTCGAAGGAACTGCCCAAGGAGCTCAGAGACAGAATTGTGGCAAGGCACAGATCTGGCCAAGGTTACAAAAGAATTTCTGCAGCACTCAAGGTTCCTAAGAGCACAGTGGTCTCCATAATCCTTAAATGGAAGAAGTTTGGGACGACGAGAACTCTTCCTAGACCTGGCCATCCAGCCAAACTGAGCAATCGTGGAAGAAGAGCCTTGGTGATAGAGGTAAAGAAGAACCCAAAGATCACTGTGGCTGAGCTCCAGAGATGCAGTAGGGAGATGGGAGAAAGTTCCACAAAGTCAACTATCACTGCAGCCCTCTACCAGTCGGGGCTTTATGGCAGAGTAGCCCGACGGAAGCCTCTCCTCAGTGCAAGATATATGAAAGCCCGCATAGAGTTTGCCAAAAAACACATGAAGGACTCCCAGACTATGAGAAATAAGATTCTCTGGTCTGATGAGACCAAGATTGGACTTTTTGGCGTTAATTCTAAGCGGTATGTGTGGAGAAAACCAGGCACTGCTCATCACCTGCCCAATACAATCCCAACAGTGAAACATGGTGGTGGCAGCATCATGCTATGGGGGTGTTTTTCAGCTGCAGGGACAGGACGACTGGTTGCAATTGAAGGAAAGATGAATGTGGCCAAGTACAGAGATATCCTGGAAGAAAACCTCTTCCAGAGTGCTCTGGACCTCAGACTGGGCCGAAGGTTCACCTTCCAACAAGACAATGACCCTAAGCACACAGCTAAAATAACAAAGGAGTGGCTTCGGAACAACTCTGTGACCATTCTTGACTGGCCCAGCCAGAGCCCTGACCTAAACCCAATTGAGCATCTCTGGAGAGACCTGAAAATGGCTGTCCACCAACGTTCACCATCCAACCTGACGGAACTGGAGAGGATCTGCAAGGAAGAATGGCAGAGGATCCCCAAATCCAGGTGTGAAAAACTTGTTGCATCATTCCCAAGAAGACTCATGGCTGTACTAGCTCAAAAGGGTGCTTCTACTCAATACTGAGCAAAGGGTCTGAATACTTATGACCATGTGATATTTCAGTTTTTCTTTTTAATAAATTTGCAAAAATTTCTACATTTCTGTTTTTTTCTGTCAAGATGGGGTGCTGAGTGTACATTAGTGAGAAATAAAATGAACTTTTTTGATTTTATCAAATGGCTGCAATGAAACAAAGAGTGAAAAATTTAAAGGGGTCTGAATACTTTCCATACCACTGTATTTTGAGTCTTGACCAGAAGCAAGAAAAATATCCACGCTATAGACATGTGAATGCATGTTTTGCTACTGTTTAACAGATCTATACAATTTATGATTACTCAATCAATTCAGCATTGCACCCCTATCACATGTCCGGACACTTGTCCTCTAGTTTAGGTCTTACCCAACTAAAACTACTGGGTGAAAGTGTCAGGATCCCTGTCTGACCCATTGTGTGTTAACCTATGTTTCCCCCAATCTCCTCTCCTCATGTGTCTGTCATTCCCAGGTTTGTTTTCTTATGCCATGTGCTTGGTGTTGTTTTCTCGGGCCTGCCTCCAGACACCTCCCATTGCCACAGCCCTGATTGATGCACAGCTGCGGACAATCTGGCTCTTTACCCGGCAGTATATCAACCCTGGTCTTGCAGGCCTGGGTCGTCAATCCGTATTGTCTTCTGCCTCGGTAGCCTCCGCCGCCGTTCCATAAGTTGAACCCCATTGTCTATTCCCGGACTAACCTCTCTGCTACGGGTGTAGAGTACTGATCGATCTGCCTACCCTCCGGTGTCGAGCCATGGGACATCACACCGTCGAGCTGCCTGCCCTCCGGTGTCCAGCCACGGGACATCACACCGTCGAGCTGCCTGCCCTCCGATGTCGAGCCACAGGACTCACACCGTTGATCTGCCTGCCCTCTTACTCTGGCTAAATAAAATCTGTTATACCGGACTCTGTCTCCTGTGGTCTTGCTATTGGGTCCTACCCGTGAACTCCCGTAACAGAACGGCTGGAGGAACACCAGCAGATGCTCAAGGAGATACATCAAGCACAGAGATCCATCGCAGCTGAGGTCTCTCAGATTGGCTGCATCGTGCAGGAACTGGCTCGGACAGTCCAGCCTCAGCCGGCTCCAGCACCGGACCCCGCACCTCCACTCCCCTCTCCGGTCCTCGCCCCGCCAGTTCGGGAGTCCCCCGTGCCGTCTCCAGATCCCTATGACGGAATGCTGGGGAGGTGCCGGGGCTTCCTGTTTCAATGCAGGCAGGCATTTAACCGCCAGCCCCAGACTTTCGCCTCGGACAGGTCCAAGTTTTCCTACGTGGTCGGATTACTGCGGGGAAGGGCTTTGGACTGGGCCACAAACACATTGAGTATCGACCAGCCTAATTTCGTGGATTATGTGAACTTTGTGGAGGATCTGAGGAGGGTTTTTGACCACCCGGTGGACTCCGAAGATGCAGCTCACGACAGGGCCAAGCGAGTGTAGCGGAACACTCAGTGGACTTCCACAGTCTCGCCGCCGAGTCCGGGTGGGGAGAGGCGGCGCTCAGGGGAGTTTTCCTTCACGGACTATCTGAAGGTGTGAAAGGTGAACCGGCCACCTGTAATAAGGCCGGTTCATTGGAGGAGCTGATTAAACTCTCGATCGGGCTGGATAATCGGATGCGTCAGAGGTGACGTGAGAGGACCTACAGGTCCCAAGGGGCATCGCCCGTGACGTCATCCTCTTCCAGCTTCCACCCTCATGCTCCTGCGTCAGCCTATCAGGACGAGCGGATAAGTCCTCAGGCTCCCAGTTCGTTCCCCTCTTCCACCTCGGAGGTGGAGCCTATGCAGCTCGGCCTTTGCTCACCTTTCGCCACAGGAGAGAGATAGGCGGATCAGAGCGGGCGAGTGCCTGTACTGTGGCCGCCTGGGACATTCCATTTCCTCCTGTCCAGTTCGGTCAAACGGGGGCGCTCACCAGTAATGGTTAGGATACTGGTGAGCGGACCCGAGCCTTCTCTCAACTCGCTACCAAGACTGTTGTTGCCTGCGTCTCTCTCTGCACTCTCGCTCTCTCTCTCTCTCTCTCTCTCGGCTCTGGTGGACTGTGGAACAGAACAAAATTTCATGGACACTGAATTTATAGCCAGAGCCCAGATTCCCTTAGAGATGCTAGAGTGTCCGCTAGTAGTCAATGCCCTAAACGGTAGCTTCCTGGCCAGAGTCACTCACCGGACCCAGCCGCTGCAGCTCATCCTGTCCGATAATCACAGAGAGAGACTTCAGTTTTATGTTTTTCCTTCTCCGCAAAACCCCCTAGTTCTGGGCCACCCTTGGCTCAGCACCCATAACCCTCAGATTGACTAGGCGGCGGGGAGGATTGCCGCATGGAGCCCCTACTGTCATGCTAACTGCCTAAGATCTGCGCTACCCCCTGGAGGACCTCCCCAGGGCTACCACGAGCCTTCGCCAGATCTCGCCTCTGTGCCCACCGCCTACCATGACATCGGGGAGGTATTTAGCAAGGCTCGGACACTCTCCTTACCACCTCACCGCCCCTACGACTGCGCTATTGACCTCCACCCGGGCGCTTCGTTCCCTTCCAGTCAGTCATATAACCTGTCTAGACCTGAGAAGGCGTCCATGGAGGAGTACATCTCACAATCTTTGAAAGCTGGAATCATTTGCCTGTCCTCATCACCACTCGGAGCCAGATACTTCTTTGTCACTAAGAAGGCTAAGAGCCTCCGGCCCTGCATCGACTATCAGGGTCTGAACAGCATCACCACCCGGAAAAAGTACCCTCTGCCACTGAATAATTCTGCGTTCGAACCCCTGTCTGGAGCCACGATCTTCGCTAAGCTTGACCTTCGCAATGCATACCACCTGGTGCGGATCTGAGCAGGGGATGAGTGGAAGACAGGGTTCAACACCCCCCTCGGTCACTTCGAGTACTTGGTCATGCCGTTTGTACTAACCAATGCCCCCGCAGTTTTCCAGGCGTTGGTAAACAACGTACTCCGGGACTTCCTGAACTGTTTTGTGTTTGTGTACATAGATGATATCCTCATCTATTCTGCGGACCTTCAGAAGCGTCAGCTCCACGTTCGGTTGGTCCTCCAGCTCCTACTGGAGAATAAGCTGTTTGTGAAGGCAGAGAAATGCGAGTTCCATGGGACCTCGGTTCAGTTCCTGGGATTCATCATTGAGAAGGGTCAAGTGAGGACGGATCCAGAAAAGGTCAAGGCTGTAACTGAATGGCCGACTCCCTCCTCCCAGAAACAGCTCCAACAATTTCTGGGGTTTGCCAACTTCTACCGCCGATTCATCAGGAACTACAGTAAGCTAGCAGCCCCCTTCACTGGGCTCACCTCTTCCAAGACTATATTCGTATGGACACCGGAGGCCAGTCTGGCATTCCAACTCCTCAAGGAACGGTTCTCCTCCGCCCCCATTCAGCCCGACGACACCCGACAGTTCTTTTTGAAGTGGACACCTCTGACACAGGCGTGGGGGCCATCCTGTCACAACGTTCGGACTCTGACTCTAAGCTTCTCCCTGCCGGCGGTTGAACCCGGCAGAGAGGAATTACGACGTTGGAAACTGGGAACTGCTGGCAATTAAGCTGGCTCTTGAGGAGTGGAGACACTGGCTAGAGGGGGCTGTTCATCTGTTCGTGGTCTGGACGGACCATAAGAACCTGGAGTACATTCGGACGGCCAAGCGGTTAAACTCTCGCCAGGCTCGGTGGTCACTATTCTTCGGCCGTTTTGACTTTTCCATCTCCTACCGCCCAGGCCACAAGAATACCAAGCCTGACGCTCTCTCTCGCCAGTTCTCTCCCGAGGGTCACTCCTCCAGTCCTGGTACCATCCTCCCTGCAACCTGTGTGGCAGCCTCTCTCACCTGGGAGATCGAATCAGTGGGGCAGGACGCTCTCCGGAACCAGCCAGACCCCGGAGGCGGGCCTCCCAGCCGCCTCTTTGTTCCCCTGTCCGCATGCTCCCAAGTGCTCCAGTGGGCGCACACCTCCCCGTTCTCCTGTCACCCTGGCGTCAGATGCACCATTGATCTGCTTTGGAGAACCTTTTGGTGGACATCGCTGGAGGCAGACACTAGAGCATTTGTCCTCGCCTGCTCAACCTGTGCCCGCAATAAAGCGTCACACCGACCTCCCGCCGGCTTGCTGCAACACCTCCCAGTGCCACATTGTCCCTGGTCCCATATTGCCCTGGACTTCGTCACAGGCCTGCCACCCTCGCAAGGAAACACGGTCATCGTTACGGTGGTTGACCGCTTCTTCAAGGCGGCTCACTTCCTCGCTCTGCCCAAGCTTCCCTCAGCTCAGGAGACGGCTGACATCATGGTCAGCCAGGTGTTCCGTCTGCATGGGATCCCTATGGACATTGTTTCAGACCAAGGCCCGCAGTTCATATCCCAGGTCTGGAGAGCCTTCGGCCGGGTCCTCGGCGCGACCATCAGTCTGTCCTCTGGGTTCCACCCCCAATCCAACGGGCAGACAGAGAGACTTAATCAGGAGCTCGAGGCCTCCCTCCGCTGCATGGCAGCATCAAATCCCTCCAGCTGGAGTACTCACCTGCCTTGGGTGGAATATGCCCACAACTCCCATACATCATCGGCTACTGGTCACACTCCATTCGAGGCCTCCCTGGGGTACCAGCCACCTCTGTTCCCCGCCCAGGATGTGGAGATAGCCATTCCCTCAGTTCAGCTCCACCTCCATCGCTGTAGGAAGGTGTGGAGGGAGACCCGGGCCGCTCTTAAAATAAATGTTTGGCGGATCACCGCCACATCCCTGCTCCACATTACCAAGTCGGTCAAATGGTGTGGCTCTCCGCCAAGGACATCCCATTAAGGACCGAATCCCGGAAGATGTCCCCAGTTCATCGGCCCTTTTGAGGTTCGTCTGAAACTGCCCTCGTCCATGATGATCCACCCTATGTTCCACGTGTCACAGATCAAACCGGTGTCCACCAGTGCCCTGAATGGCCTGTGGTCTTGCTATTGGGTCCTACCCGTGAACTCCCATGACAGAAAGTAAGGGAAAGATCATTGTATGGTTACACAAAACCAATGATTGTTGGTGTTGTCATGGCAAAGGTAGTACTGATGAAATGTGTTGTTAGGTTTGGGGTTTTATCTAATAAGACTGGCCTTTTTGCGGTTTGCAACTAATCCAAAGGACAACCCGTGAGCATGACCGGATATGATGTGAACAGTGGTCTTCCATGTCAAAGTGAAATGCTAATTTGACCCAACTAAATAATTAATGCTATTTCAGCCTGAACATTAACTTCTTTAGGAGCCGCCATTGTTGTTTAACAGTCGCCTCTTTGTGTCCTCTCACACAAACTTAAACCACACCTGTAACTGTTATTAGCTCCTGTTGGACGCCAATTGATCTGGTCACTGCCTTGCCGAACACCACTACTAACAGGAAGGATTTTTGTGTATCATGTGGCATTGTAAGAATCCAGCTGTAAAAAAGGCTTTTTGAGTTTTAACTGTTTCAGCTCATTTTCCTTAGTCAGTTTAACTAAAACGTTAGGTGAACTTGAAATATCAAGTTTAACTGTGCCTAACTAATCAGTTCAATCAGAATAGTTCATGCAACATGTATTTCTTAGTTGACTCAACTATATGTATGTGTGGCCCCTGCAAAAATGCATAGGCAACCACACACAGCAAACAAAGACCGTCCACAACTGTAAATACTAGCAGACTAGCAAATCTGTTTTTAAGCAAAAAAACATATCAGCTGATCATATAGGCTGAACAACAATATATTTTTTAAGTGTGTGAAACCTCAACATTAGCTCAGAAGCCATAGTAGAAACTGAGAGCTGCCAACAGAATTTCACGTTTGACAAAGGGTTTCATTTTAAATGTTCAGATGTGACTCAACTGCAATTTGCTTTTATTTTATGTTTGAATATAATTTTGTGGACATTTACAAAAATAAACCCATTTTTGAACCACCCTTTTTTCCACTGTTCATGTAGAGTCATCAATGACATTAGAAAGCAACTCCTGTGTGTGCGGTCTACTGCCAAATCTGATTTGATTGTTGAATATACTTTTTGATGTATAAAATGTTTGTACTGTGATACTTATTTAGCTGGGATTATTCCTTGCAATTTAATATTACTAGCTAAAAATAGAAAAGTATATCATTTTTTATTTTTTTTTATTTCATGTGCACAGATAATCAAAACACAGCTTTATAAGTACATTTATGGAGCAACTCTTCATAGTTTAGGTGCAGGAATACCTGATACAGAAACTCAGAAAGCCCTTTGGCAAATGTGAATGGATATAACTAAGTATGGAAATATCAATCTGAGTTTGACTATTTTTTTTCAGAGGCTGCACTGTGTACGATGGAACAACCTATCCGTAGAGTCATATGAATTGAATCTGCAAGTTCCACACATTTTCTTCAGCCAACCAAAGGCTCTACTTTATATGTATTGTAAACGCAGCAAAAATCCTTAATGATGACTCATCACGCCCTAATATCGAATCAATAAAACCATCACAACTTCATTATCCACACCCTTTTGCCCAACCTATCAGTCAAAATAATGTTTTAAGATCTTTACAATATTCTTTTATTTTTCATCTTAATTTCAGGAGGAGTTACATAATACTGAGGACAGGTCTTATAATGCTTCTATATCGTATATCTCAGCTGAATGCGTAGAATGCATAGAGCATGCCCTATTTAGCATATACCTGATTGCACAAGCTAAACCTTACCAGCTAAAACTACACATAATATTGTCGAAGGGAAAATTTATTGTTTAGCCTATTTTTTTTTTCATAGTATTTGTTGAAACAAAACTAAATGATGCCTTATTATTGTCTAATCCCTTAACAACCAAGAACAGGTATACACTATACAGGTTACTATTTGACTAACAAAATTGCAAATTACATTTAAATATTGATTGTGTCATAACTAGTACCTATAGGATTTTTTTATTAAGTTGTAATGACACCATGTGATTTGATGTTATGCAGAATATATTGCCTTTGTCGTTGCCTACCAACACTGGGTAGTAAATCAATTTGGTATAACGATGGTACATGCTGAATTACTGATTTATTTTATTATGTTCTTTAGACTTCCAGTTCGAAAGAGGAGGCTACAAAAAGAGTGGACACTGGCCTTCTCTTAGTTTCACAAGAAACGAGGAAGAGTTTCTGGCAAGAGATGAACGATGTTGCTGTTTTACTGGAAGAGAACATCATTCTGAAGTCTTTTGAACGCCTGGTCCTGTCCCAACTAAAAACCCTCACTGACCCACTACTGGACCCCCTGCAGTTCACCTACAGAGCCAACAGGTCTGTAGACGACGCAGTCAACTTGGCCCTTCACTTCATCCTCCAGCATCTGGACTCCCCAGGAACCTACGCCAGGATCCTGTTTGTGGACTTCAGCTCTGCTTTCAACACCATCATCCCGTCTCTGTTGCATGACAAGCTCTCCCAGCTGCACGTGCCCGACTCCACCTGCAAGTAGATCACAGACTTCCTGTCTGACAGGAAGCAGCACTTCAAGCTGGGAAAACACGTCTCAGTCTCCCGGACCATCAGCACCGGTTCCCCCCAAGGCTGCTTTCTTTCCCCTCTGCTCTTCTCCCTGTATACGAACAGCTGCACCTCCAGTCACCAGCCCGTCAAGCTCCTGAAGTTTGCGGATGACACCACCCGTCATTGGACTCATCTCTGGTGAGGATGAGTCCGCCTACAGGTGAGAGATTGACCATCTATTGACCTGGTGCGGTATGAACAAATTAGAGCTCAACGCTCTAAAGACAGTGGAGATGGTTGTGGATTTCAGGAAGAATGCAGCCCCACCTGCCCCTATCACCCTGTGTGACTCCCCCGTCGACGCTGTCGAGTCCTTCCGCTTCCTGGGCTCCACCATAACCCAGGACCTCAAGTGGGAGCTGAACATCAGCTCCATCACCAAGAAGGCTCAGCAGAGGATGTACTTCCTGAGGCAGCTGAAGAAATTCAACCTGCCAAAGACAATGATGGTGCACTTCTACACTGCATCATTGAGTCCATCCTCTGCTCTTCCATCACAGTCTGGTACACTGCAGCCACTGCCAAGGATGCAGGCTGCAGCACATCATTCGCTCTGCTGAGAGGATGATTGGCTGCAATCTGCCGTCCCTCCAGGACTTGTTCGCTTCAAGGACCCTGAAGCGACCAAGAAAGATTGTAGCCGACCCCTCTCATCCTGGACATAAACTGTTCGTGCCCCTTCCATCTCGCAGGAGGCTGCTGTCCATCAGGACCAAGACCTCACGCCACACCAACAGTTTCTTCCCGTCGGCAATCGGGCCCATTAACAGAGCCCATTACCCCCCCACTGACTCTGTCATCCCAGGACAATTTCCTACCGGTCACTCCCCTGCACATCCCTTCATATTTAAATACACTTGACACTTTTACATTACACTTACATTAAACTTCTTTAAAGTACTGTTATCTGTGCACTTTATTTTATATTCTATTGTAGATTTTAATGTTTCCATTTCTTGCACTGTGTTGATTGTTTATTAATGTTATTGTTTAATGGTATTGTTTGTTATCGTTTAATGTTATTGTCTAATGTTATGCACTACCCGCCATGACAAATTCCTTGTATGTGAAACATACATTGGCAATAAACGGTTCTGATTCAGATTCATAAAGCCTCTAGTGGTCCTTGTCAGAAAAACGAAGACATGGGTTTCATTTCAAGATGAACCACTGCTGTAGTTTCTCTCGTGGGGACAGTCAAGATAGTTAGCAGGAGTTTCCGTTACCGTGGCTTAAGACACAACGGAAAGAGCACAAATATGACAGCTGGACCATCCGTGCATGGCGTGATGATTCCCTTCAAATTGCCAATGCTAGCAATGGAAATGCCGACTCTGTGTGTGGGAGTTTGCCTGTGTATTTTTGTTCAGCTCAGCATCTAAGAACTCTGCTGAAACCAGGAAAATTCTAACCTTTCCATTGATGTAATGAAATTGCACCAAAAAATGTCCCATGTATTATATCTGAACATATTAATATTCCAATTCAATGGTTTTTCCTCATTTAATATCAATCCTTCACAAAGAAATCACAAGATCTATTCATCTTTAAGTGTAGTGTACTGCAAGTGATATCCAAAGAGCAGTCTGAATAGCAGGTTTGCAGGTTATTAGCCAAACTAATTTGGGTTGAGGGATTTTAGTTTTTTTATTTATTTTAAGTTTTTATATTGTAGTGATCACAGAACGTATTGCATTGCTGTATCTAGCAAACCCTCTTCCTCTGATCTCCTGCTCTTTTGTTTGGTTGTCGCAATTAGATTTATTCTAATTAGGTAAATTGAAATCAGGCAGCAGGTAATTTGTTGGTCAAAATAGAAATTGTCTCGGGTTTATTGTCAGCTGAAAATCATTACGTTATCCAGCTGCTCTCAAACTGAGTCAAATTACAATTCAATTACTCAACAGTCATCAAAGTGCTGAAAGAGACCGATGAAATCATTATCTCTCATGATCCAAGTTTGCCTGGCTCAATTACCCACACCTTTATTCCTGACCTAAAATGCCCAGATATTCAAAGATGTACAGAAATAAATCCCAGGTATGTCAGGAAGCTCTCTAAGTTGCAGCTTAATTTCCATAGTGCTCTAATTAGGGTCTAAAGCAACAGAGACTGGGCACTATTCTGCCTTTGATCTTTCAATGTGTAATGGATTATTCATGTAAAGGTCTTCCAGCAATCATAGCCCAAGGAGTAGAAACCAGCTGGGACCTGATGCTATTTCTGATTCAAAGGGCATGATATTAAAACAGGGTGTTTTTGTCCATAATTGTCACCATTTATAATAAAGAATAAGGTGAATTTATTTAAAATCAAAACTTTAGTAAATGGCTGGACCACAGTCTGCTTAGATAATGTGAAAAGAATGACGATGGAACAACAATGGCTGAGCCTCGTCGACACTTCCTCACAATCCCATGGGAACCAGACAAATCTGCGAGCTTATGTTTTATTTGAAGGTTAAATTCAATTTCAATTTATTTTGTATCACCCAAAATCACAAATTTGCCTCAGAGGGCTTTACAACTGTACACATATGACATCCAAATTGTCTGTGTAATTGTAATATTTAACACTGGATTGTTGGCTATTAGTCTCATATTGTGCAACGAAGGTTTAATCTAAAGACATATCGTGTGTAATTGATAATAATAATTATGATAATAATAATAATGAAGCTTTTTTATACAACACGTATCAAAACGAGCATCAAAGTGCTGGGAACGAAAAGGAGCGTGTTTGGTTATCAGCAAATATGAAACTAAACTATCAACATCAATGGAGTTATCAACATCAATAAGTTCATAAATTAGTGTTCACTCAGAATGTACACAGTCAAAGTACTGTTCTACAATCAGAGCGAACAGTGAAGGCTGAATTCGAGCACAGGCCACTACATCCAGCTGTTATCACATACATATGCACAAGTTTATTAAATCCAAATAGTAAATGATCAAATCAAATAATATCAAAAGCCAACAAACACTATCATACTTTTGTAACTAATACCTTACTTACTTACATACTTTTGTCTAATACCTAAAGTCAAGTGAACAAACTGTGGTGTGAGAATATATATGTGTATGTGCATGTACTGTATGTATACGGGGGTGTATGTGTGTAGGGGAGGAGCAAACTCAGACAGTGGTAGGATGTAATCTCAAACGGGGCCGTGCCCGGTGGGCCTACAAACAAGATGGCGGAGGTAAAAGAATACGACAAAATAGAGGGAGGTGGCTACGTACGTAACCATGTGGGTCGACGCACAATGTGGGTTGAGACAATAGACTACATACTTACGTGTCTGAGATGGTTAGCTAAATCAGTATGCGTGTCTAACTATGTGTGTGCGTGTTAGTAGGAAGAGAGAGAGAGAAAGAAAAGAACTCTAAAGCAAGGCACTTAGCGCCACCGTAAGATGTAAGAACAGCTTCTCTGTCACGTAAAAACTGCGGTCAGATTCAGATCCGGCCAGCCACGTTTATGCAGTGATAGTTACAGTTCTAAATCATACTCACGGAGCCGATTGAAAGAAGAGAAAACAAAACCGAACAAAATAAAATAATCCCCAAAACAAAGCAGATCTTTGTCAATGCGGTAAAATAAAAATATTGCTTTCTTATCACCCTGAAACCCGGCCGGCGAATCAAGGTTCGGCCCGCCGTGGTTCTGGTCTTTAAAGTAATAAAACCACAATCTCCAAATCCACTAGCAGTGACTGATCTAATGCAACACAGTTACAGCAGAAAATACACAGTGTAGCGGGACTCAGCGGTCCGCGATGCTTGCACAATAACACGTTCTAAACACTACAGTAAGTTAAACAATACAAGCTAAAGGAATACCACACTAAATGACCTAATTAAGCCCAGACACCAGATAAACTCTCACTATGAGAAGGTTTCTTTTAGTCGGATGGTCCTTCGAGTGGGGAACTCCACTCGGTTGCGCAGCTCCAAGCGTGGCGCAATTCAGCCTCAGTCTCTGCAGAGAGGAGGGCTCTTCGGCGAAGAAAAAGGGAATTGTCGTCCTTTGGCCGGCACTGTATACATTAATGGTGAGAGAACGGGTCGTAGAAGTTATTCGTTCTCTCACTGCAGGATCCAAAAACAAAAAATATAAAAACACAGTCTATGTTCGTCCAGCGAATTTGATTTGAGATCTAATAGGTTTTCTTGAGAGGCAAACGTCTCCTAGGAGACCTCCTGGCACCAAGTGAGCTCGGACGGAAAGGGATGATTGATTTGAAAGTCGTACTTGGTTTTATCAGATGCCTGTCCTCAGGTCATAAAACCGGTAGGGGGTCCCTTTTGGCCAATGAGGGACCAGTATTAAGTTTGGCTGGATGTACTCTGAGGTGTGGCACATTCCTAAGATCCTGAGTGCCCTATCTATCAGGATCAGGCCTCTTGTTAAACATCAGGCCAGCATATGCTCCTTTGTTTAAAAGTACATGTAAGGGCCTTAGGCCATGTCCACATTACTCCGTTTTTACTCCGTTTTTGCTACGTTTACACTGAGCGGCCACACTACGCCAGAGTTTTGGAGCACCCGAAACAGAGGAGTCTGAAAACTCCCCCGAGGTTGGAGGTATTTGAAAACTCCGGGGTTTTGGTTGAGTGTGGACGGTCGGAAACGGATGTGTGTTAGAAAAAATGAGCCCACACCCGTGCTCGCTACTGGATTGGTTATTAGCAGCCATGACGTCTCCGTCCCCGATTCGTCACACTCACTATCACGTGACCTGTACCCGGAAGAAAACAAACAGGCAGGGCGACCAGCTATTAATTTCAACATGGAGAACTAATTTCAAGCGTTGCTGCTAGCACAACAGCTAGCAGGTGTTGTGCAGTAAAAGTCTGCATTTCTGTGGTGGAAGCAGCTGTTATTGGAGCGATTAGCGAGCGCCGTGACCAGCGGCGTCATCAGCCCTATGGAGCGGCCAAGCCAGTTAGCCGTAAATGCTATTCAGAGCTACGTTGTTTTTAGATTCTAATGAGAAGACAAGCTTCTTCATTTTACTTCTTCCGTTTGGTAGCCTTGAGAGACCTTAGTCTGTAAGTATGTCTGTATGAAGCATGAAAAGATGTACGAAGATATATTATATTCGCTCTTTTAGAATAGCATTTGTGTTGTATTAAATGCTAATCGGGGTTAGCATTTCCCCATTGGCGGTAATGTTAAAATTAGCTTAGAAGCTAGCTAGTCGGACATGTTACATGATGTTCAAAGCTAGAGTTGTGCCCTAAAAGATGGAGCAATTCCCCCATGCCCTAAAGAATTGATAGAGGGAGAAGATGCTGTCCCTGTTTTTCTGCTGGGTGACCCAGCTTATCCCCTGATGCCGTATCTCATGAAGGAATACCCCAATGGCGGAGCTACACCACAGGAGCAGTATTATGGGCTATCACTTTGCAAGGCACACATGGTGATTGAATGTTCATTCGGAAGTTTGAAGGCAAGATTTGCAACTTTAAGGAGGGCAATGGACATAAACATGGAGGACCTTCCCTTTGTCATATATGCTTGTTTTGTGCTCTACAACTATTGTGAGGTTCACAAATAAACTTTTAGCGAATAATGCATAAATGCAGCTCTGCAGTACGAGGGACTTCCAGCCACCTAGCAGAGCCACGAGAGCAGACAACAACGAAACCGAGGGGAAGCGCATTAGACGTGTGCTAACCACATTTCTTGACCCATAACATAGTAGGAAGCAGCTGTTATTGGAGCGATTAGCGAGCAGCGTGACCAGTGGCATCATCAGCCCCCACGGAGCGGCTGTCTGAAGCTACAGTTAGCAATAAATGCTATTCAGAGCTAGGAGTAACAAACAGACAACAACACAGAGGAAACGAGTGAGAGACGAGTGATTGACGTGTGTTTGATCACATTTATGGACCCATAATCTAGTAAACGTTTACCTGTATGTGTTGATTTTAAAGTAAAGTTGATGTGAGAGAGAGAGAGAGAGAGAGAGAGAGACCCGCAGCGCTGTAACTACGTCTGAAAAATAAAACTTCACAAAATTTTTCCACGAACTGTCTGTTTGAGTTTATAGAGGAAGATTTTAGAGGAATATCTTAAGTATCAAATACAACATTTCATTATTAAAGACTACTTTAGTACTCTGTCGTATTGTTTTTAACTAAGCAAGCGATCCACTTCCTGTTTACACCGCCACGCGCATGCACGTTAATGGTCACGTGCTGTCCGCATTCAAAGGCTGCCGTGTGGATGCAGATCAACTCAAGAATGATGCTGAAACTCCCGTGTGGACGGAGATCGTTTCTATTTGACAACTCTGCATCCAAATAGAAACGGAGTAGTATGGACATGGCCTTAGTCAGACTCCAACAAAAGTGTTTAAAAGGCAGACATAAAAAGAACAAAGGATAGCAGACAATGCAGATACACGCATGTTTCCACATAAATATATATTTACAAACATGTATGAATAAATCCGAACAAGGTCTGTAAACTACAAGTCGCCTACAGATCACATCTAACAGGAAGTATTAGTAGCCATTGTTTACTCCCGTGATCAGCTGATCTCGCTGAGTGAGCCACGGCTGCTGCCAGGCGCAAGGCCTGAGATCCCGGCGGAGCTACGGAGAAGACGCCGGGGCTGCAGATCTGGAGCCAAACGGAGGGCGAAGAGGAGGAAGTACAAACCTTCGGTACCGGCGATACTAGTGGGGAACGTGAGGGCTTTGGCAAATAAGACGGACGAGCTCGGCGCGCTGGTAAAGACCGAGAGGTACTTCCGTGAGTGCAGCATCATGTGTTTCACGGCGACATGGCTGCACGCGGATTTCCCGGACCACAGTGCGTCGGTGCCCGGCTTCAGGACTGTTCGGGCGGACAGAGACGTTATACAGAGCGGCAAGAAGAGAGGTGGCGGGATTGCAATGTTTGTGAATGAGAGGTGGTGCAATCTCGACCATGTGTGTGAAAAGGAACGCTTCTGCAGCCTGGACATTGAACTTCTAGCCGTGGGGATGCGTCCATACTATTTGCTGAGGGAGTTCTCATCCGTCATTGTTGTCGCTGTGTACATCCCCCCATCAGCTGATGCTGAGACAGCAGTGGTCACTATCCACTCCACTGTGTCTGGACTGCTGAGTCAACATCCTGGTGCATTTTTGGCAATTACTGGAGACTTTAATCACACCACTCTGGATAAAGCTCTGCCAACTTTTCACCAGTATGTTGACTGCCCCACAAGGAACAAGAAAACTCTGGACCTTCTGTATGATAATGCAAGGATGCATACGGTGCCACTGCCCTTCCCCCCCCTTGGCAGGTCTGATCACCTCCCCCTCTGTCCCCCCTGGTGAGCTGCATAGACACAGAGCCCTCAACATCAAAGGGCTCTTCCACCACTGACACTATGACGACCCTCCCCCCCTCTCTGTGACGACTGGCCAGGTGAGAAGACAGCTGGAGAGACTCCATTTAAAGGAAAGGCTGCGGGACCTGATGGCGTCAGCCCCAGGGTCCTGAAGACCTGCGCCATCCAGCTGTCTAATGTCCTTCAACACCTCTTTAACCTGAGCCTGAAGCAGGAGGAATTCCCGGTGCTGTGGAAGACATCGTGCCTGGTTCCTGTACCAAAGAAGACGACACCATCTGGCCTCAACGACTACCGACCAGTTGCCCTCACATCACATGTGATGAAGGTGCTGGTGAGGCTGGTCTTGGCCCACCTCCGACCGCAGGTGAAATCCTCACTGTACCCTCTGCAATTTGCATACCAGCCTCATGTGGCAGTGGATGACGCCATCATCTACCTGCTGCAACGAGCTCAGTCACACCTGGACGGAAACGGTGGCTCTGTGAGAATCACTTTCTTTGACTTCTCCAGTGCATTAAACACCATCCAAGTGCTGCTGCTGAGTGAGAAGCTGCGGGTGGTGGGGGTTAACGCGTCCACCGTCTCCTGGATCACTGACTACCTCACAGGCAGACCACAGTTTGTCCGACTGGGCAGTGTGCTGTCTGATACGGTGGTCAGTGGTGCTGGAGCCCCACAGGGAACTGTTCTGTCTCCCTTCCTGTTGACCGTATATACACCACTGACTTCCAGTACAACTCAGGGTCATGCCATCTGCAGAAGTTCTCTGATGACTCTGCAGTGGTCGGGTGTATAGGGGACGGACGGGAGGAGTACAGGGCAGTAGTGGTTGACTTTGTAGAGTGGGCCAGTAGAAATCACCTGCTGCTGAACATGGCCAAGACCAGAGAGATGGTGGTCGACTTCAGGAGGAAGACGACGACTCCACAACCGCTGAGAGTTCTGGGAGAGGATGTGGACATGGTGGAGGAGTACAAGATCCTGGGTGTCTCCATCGACAACAGGCTGAACTGGAAGACCAACATCAACGCTGTGTACAAGAAGGATGAGTCGACTCTTTTTCTTGAGGAAACTTCAATCCTTCAACGTGTGCAGCAAGATGTTGGAGATGTTCTATCAGTCTGTTGTAGCCAGTGCACTGTACTTTGCCGTAGTCTGCTGGGGGAGCAGCATTGGAGTCGGAGACACCAACAGACTTAATAAACTGATTAAGAAGGCCGGCTCCATCATTGGCTGCAAACAAGACAATCTGGAAGAGGTGGTGGAGAGGACACTGAAGAAACTATTATCCATATTGGATAACCCGGACCACCCTCTCCACCACCTACTGCAGGGACAGCGGAGCACTTTCTCCAACAGACTCATCCAGCTCTGCTGTCACAAGGACAGATACAGGAGAGCATTCCTGCCCACTGCAATAAGACTCTATAATAAATCACCTCTGGCCAAATCATAAGACTATAACACTGCTACACTGTTGTTGCTGCTGTTGGCGATCTTGTGCACTACTGTTTAGTTAATTTTTTCCTACTTAGTTAATTTAATACGATTCTATTTAGTGTATATACTGTGCATTTGTATTACTTTATTTTCTTAAATTTAATAGGTCCTGCTCTGTTATTTTATTGTATTTTATTATATTGTATATATTGTGCATTTTCCATACTTAATATTTTTATTTTTATTTTATTGTGTAACTTCGTTTGCTGCTGCCACAGACAAATTTCCCCTTGGGGATGAATAAAGTATACATCTAATCTAATCTCTCTAATCTAAGTAACTGATTCTTTGACTTCCTGTTTATTCCTTGAAGGCGGCTGAAAACTGTCCGACTGGGCCGCAGTTCTTTGCCTGCTGCTACCGCCTGCTTTCGTTTACTTTCCAGGTAACGCGCAGTTCATCTCCAACGGGCCTAATATTTTGCAACTCCTGTAAACATTTTAAGTTGAAATTGCCATGTTACCAGTTTTTTTTATCCCACTTCACAACAAGTTTCCCACACATGATAACATACGCGTACTCTTTTTAGATTTTAGAAGTTATTTTTGTCTAGCTCCCAGTTAGCCCTTAACCTGTATTTCCATACAAATGAAAACGGAGACTCTTGCTTGAGATGACATGCTTGAGAAACACATTCTCACTCCCAACTCCACTTGGTTGTGGACCTACGCTTCCAACTATTACGCTCTACGTAACCCTCAAGTGTCAGCTTGTCAGGGAAGGCTTGTCAGTTTCCACTTGTAACATGGATTGTGCATTTTCAAAATTCACAGAAAACGTACCAATTCTACTCATAAAGTGCAAATTGATTTGAGAAGTCATGCTTTGTTACACATTGATCATTTTGAAAATCAATACAGTTATGTTGAGTATAATGGATAACCATTCTTATTTTATTGAAATTGCAGGTTGCCTGCAGCATACGAAATAAAGGTAATACTTTATTTTCCCAATATATTTCCTGGAAATAAGTATTTAATTATATAAAAAATACAATAAGTATACGGAACATATAACGTTCTTAAACTGTCTTTTTTGTCAAACAGCTCAACAAAAATGCCAATCCTATATTTAGTCATCTTTCACTTATTGTGTAAACTTTATTTAGATTTTTTGGTGAAGTAGTCTTGCCTGTTGCTAATTCTGATGACATCATGAGGGTTATTTTGCCAGACTCATCATTCACCTTTAAAACAATCATTCACTTCATTAAGTTGTATTATATGTATATATTTTTAATGTTTACAGGATTTGTGGGTTTTAAAAACACAGTGACCAATCACTGCCATCCAAGGGCACCAACAGTTGTCATTGTCTTGTGCATCTTTACATTATGATCAGGTAGGTGCCTGTTATCAGCAAAGCTGTTCACTTTATCGAAGAAAAAACACAAGGGATTTATTTCACAAACTGTGCATGCTGGCAAATTAATGGCATGCAGATAGTATCCTGGTGGCCACTACCTCCGCATGCCAACTTTGTCCTGAAGTGCTTGTCCACATTTCATTGGCACAGCTGGTTCAGACGTGTTTGGACTTTGCCTCTGATGTAGAGGGTGGAAGTATGGAAGGCAACCTGGTACCGCATACTAAAACAACTTTAAACCTACACCATGAGGTCAACAAGTGGAAGTGCCTCAGGGCCCACAGCAGTCCACGCGCATTACCACATGAGAGAGGAAGACGAAGAGGAGGAGGAGGAGAAGATAAAAGGAGGATGAGAGGGTGGGGTGGACAGCAAGGTTAAGGGGAGGGAAAATGTCAGAGAAACAGATTAAAGAGTGAGAGAGTTGAACAGAAAGGTGAAAAGAGAAACTGAGAATCCCTGCCTCCGTTAAAACGACACCTCTAATTAAGTGCTCTCTGATAGGTGTTGTAGAGAAAAGGAGGGGAAATAGGAGAGAAAGTGGTGGGAGGAATGGGAAGCAGAGCAGAGGCCAGAATCAGAATCTGTTTGTTTCTGTCATTTTCTAGCAAGGTCAACTGGACAGGGCTGGTGCCATATGAATTCTGCACACCTCCTATTTATTTTTACTACTACTCCTCCATCTATCTCATTCCCTCCTCTTCAACCTCCATCTCCAAACAAAATTGATATTTGTTGTCTTTGCAAGACCAGGGGTAAACTGTCATTGCTGGGCAACCTGTATCTTGATGGCTAATTTCAATTCCTTCGCTTCACAGCTCCCCACACCTCATCAGCTTTCACAGTCACTTTACTTTCATGTGACAAAACACAATCTCTCACTCAGTTCCAGGAGATGGATGAAAAGAGTGCTTGTCGGAGAACCTTAGTCATCATAACCCTGGGTTAGACCAATATATTGTGCTTCCTCAACTGCTTTTGCAGGTGCTGCAGAGTCAAATGTCTAATTTGCAGAATAGAAGAAATGTTAATGTTCACCACGTTTAAATGTGTACTTTAATGTGTCATGACAGTACTATGGCCGTGTTAATTAAGTACCATTGCCTTACAGACCTCCTGCAGCCAGGCAGTAAGGGTGATGACACAGGTGACGTGACATCACGATGACAGTTCCGTGCCGACAGTAGGACCTCGGAGGGGCACTGGAACTGGGCCAGCATCTCTCTATGAAACATTTATGTAATAAATGCACTAGAATATTCTGGAGATAGGGATAGGGTTAGCATGACAGTATGGGCCTTCAATCTGAAAGATCTGCCAGTAAGAGAAGGCATCTCTTCTGTTTAGTAAGCCAAAACAGTCTTTAGCTTTAGCAGCGAGAGAACAGAGTTTTTTTTGTCCATGACTTTGCTCGTCAAAAACTCATCAGTCAAATATTTTTCCTGACATTAAGGTCAATTACTGTGAAGTTCTCACTGTGTTGGGAAAAAAGAATGTTGTTGGCCTCGATGAAGTGTGGTTTAAAAAAGTCGTTTGAACTTACATCTTCTCTTCATTATACTGGATGAAATGGTGTGTCATAAGTAGATGTCGGTATGTCACGGATACAAGCGGCCTAAATGTAGTGTGTCTGGACTCCGCCTTACAGAGCTCCGAGTAGAGATGCTGCTCCTTGGCGTCGAAAGGGCCAGCTGAGGTGGTTCAGGCATCTGATCAGGATGCCTCCTGAGCGCCTCCCTTTAGAGGTTTTCTGGGCATGTCGAACTGGTAAGACGCCCCGGCCTAGACCCAGAACATGCTAGAGGGATTATATATCTCGTCTGGCCTCTGAGCGCCCCCAGGAAGCGCCCCCCCCAGGACGTTGAAAATGTTGCTGGGGAGAGGGACGTCTGGA
>NW_022280340.1:0-57876 GCF_004355925.1 Anarrhichthys ocellatus
CTGTTAGTACAGTGTGCTTATCTTGGTGGACACTGTTAGTACAGTGTATTCCACTCATGTGTCATCAAGGCCTGTCCTCCCAAGTGAATTTGGTAAATGAAGTGTTGAGGGTAAAAGCAGAGTGTGCACATCACTTTTAAAAACATGCAGTTCTCCATTTGTATGGAGTCCGTAGACATCACATGATCATGTGGATGTTATGTGCTATAGAAGTGGAGTTACACACTTGCATAGATTTAACATTAAGTTGATTTGTCATTTTCAAGAAGTCCCTTTTATGAAATGGAACAACTAAAACTAGTGGAACTAATCTACTTTACAACATTGTCAGCCATTCAGGAGCAACCTCTTCATGGTAACCTGACATGTCTTACTTGATGACTTGATGAACATCTGAATGGTAGTTTAGTGTTGACCCTTGGGCTGTAAACTCTCTCATTTGATGAGGCTTCACCTTCACCATGTCCTTGTAAGTAGGCAACCTCTGAACTGGAACACACTGAGGACATACTGTCATAAATAAGGCACTCAGTGTCCCTGCGGCTTGTTAAATGTCATCTATCTTCTGAGCATTATTCCAAAATACTTGTTTGGTGTTTAGAGCACTGAATATAAGAGCTCTGGTGAACTGGAAAGGAGGAAATGACTAATTTGTCAGTATTAACAACTGATGGAGTACAGCCTGACATTATGTACCAGTGACTGCACTAAAACACTTCAAACCATACCGTCAATCTCAAGAGCTAGCTTAGCATACAGAGCCCTTCAAAATAAAACAGGTAACCAAAGAATGAGGGGGCCACGTTCTGCAGAAACACGAGTCAACAAGGAATCCATGATTTGCGAAGCAGCTCCGTCATGTACATGAACGGCAGATGAGGATGTGAGTAAACCAGGGGAGTACACCAAGCGAGAGAAGAAGACAAGGTTCAGCGGTGAGATGTTTTCCTTGAGGGCTGAGCTATGTAGATCAGAGCCCCTGGGACTGAGTGGTGTGAACCACGGGAGCCTGCCTGCCCCCCTCCTCCCACTCCCCCCGCCAAAACCCGTCCGCCACCCCCCCCCCCCCCCCCCCCTCCACGGAAACACCCATGGAGGCTGCATAACGCCATGTGATGAGAACACAATTACGCAGTGAGAAAGAGAAGAGGGGGGCGAATCGAGGAACTTCATTAAAGGTCACAGGCAGATCACATGTAGAATCCCCAGCATCACCTCGGACAATAATCTGGTTAATTTAAACACACAATATCATATTAATAGTTGAGCGGCCTGACAGTATAGTCTCTATGAAACAAATATATTCAGGATCACTCACTTTCTTTGTAATGAGGCATGACGAACATCTCTGCATCTACTTCTCACCCATCAAAGCCCGGTCCATTGTGTATCTATGACTGTGAGAGGTGATGGGGCAAAGGGCCACATCACAGCACCCAAAGGCTCTTTTCATTATTTCTTTCTTTTTTGGTGAGACAAGTCATTGGGGCACGCACACACACACACACACACATGCCGCATTCATCCAGTTTTATATGGTGATGGTGCACCCGCAGCGGCCGACGGGCGCAACTTTCCTCCTGCTCCTGGATCAGAGAGGATAGAGAACCCCCCCCCAGCAATCAGCCTGAGAGGAGGTTTGCGTTAATTTGATGAATTTGATTAAATCTAATTCTATGCAACACCTTCTAATTCGGATTGTTCATTCCGATTAAGAATAAATACAAAAAATGTTCCCAGTCATTAACAGGAGATCATGCTGACAGTTAAGATCTACACGCCGACAGAGAAGACGGATAGTTCACACGTTTCTACAGCACGGTGATATTTCAGCACATAGACAATTCAGCCAAAGCCTTATTTTCTCACGCGGCTATTTTGCACATCTCCCAGGATGAGAACGCGCAGCTCTGTGCAACCGTGCGCTTGGAACAGAGTGAGAGAACCCAAAGTGGCGGACAGAAGCAGCTGAGCTGCTGCTTTTTCTGCTATGCGCAGGGACGTTTTCCAACAGCCTCTCCAATGCACAGTTCCTCTCACACTGACCCCGTCCACTGACCAGAAATAATGTCATTTGGAGAAAACGGCCAACATTATCTCAACATCCACTTGAACTTGTCCTCCACCATCATCACCACCCGCAGAGAAAATCATGAGCCACGAAAAGGAGCCTGTTGTATCACTGGTAAAGTGTGAAAGCCCTCAACAGAACGTGTTACAGCCTGATGGCTTTCAGCAGAAGGAAAGTCTGAATGTGTATTTACCGTTCGTTCAGGATCCCATCCGCTGCTGTTCCCCCACCTCAGAAAATATTCCTCTGCGCGTTACGTCCCGTCAGGATAAGGTGCATTCCTTCCAAAAGCCACATAGCCCCGCAAAAAATACCGACGCTCAAGCGGTTTAGGAAGAAGCCTTGGAAATAAGGCTGGCGCACTTTTCCCTCCAGAGGGAAGAAACTCAGATTAAATGCGGTCCAACACTGACACGCGCGAAACAAATTCAGGAAACCCCTTCAGTCCAAAGAACAAGTCCGCTGTTAATCCACAATGTGTTTTACTCACAACTATGGTCAGAATGATATTCTCCTAGACAGCAAAGACCATTGCGCTCCGGGTCTTTCGACACGCACCGGTCTACATGTTAATGACGGTGATGTTGGAGAAAAAGAAACAAGAGTGGGAATGTTCCCCCTATCGTCCGCTCCTCACGATTCAGGCTGCACTTGGCTGATAAAACACCGTCCTCTCTCTCTCCTCCTCCTCCTCCTCTCCCTCCTCTCCTCCTCCCCCTCCCCTCCTCTCCTCCAGCCCACAGTCTCTCGGCAGCTTTCATGGAGCAGAGACGCGCCTAGCGGCCTTGAACGGAACTCCACAGCCACATGAGTCCCCCCCCCCCCCGCTCTTAAAGGTACACGGGGAGATGAGACTTTTTGTCCCCGTGTGTCTTCCAGAGGAGAAATGACGGACCATGCATGACCAATTACACTGGTCATAATAAAATAGAATATTTAAGGAATAAATATATGAGTCTGGTGTTACAACTCCTGCAATAAAAACGCAACATCCATATTCAAAATAAATTATGAAGAGTATGAAAAAAAAGATATATAAAATATTATGAACACGTTGGGGAGACATTCCAAATCTGCCTCAAAGGACCTGACATTGCGAAAAATATGACCCCCCTCTCAAAGGGACACGGGAAAAAGGGAGAAAGCCAGAAGAGGAGCGACAGAGGAGGATCCCTCTTCACAGACAATAGAAATAATTGAATATCAACGGTATCTCCTGGTACTGGCAGGACTCTGGGTGACGCGGCCGTGTATTTCTGTGACCATCACACTCTGCATGCACGACTGAGATGATATTTCCTGCGTCGACCAGCAGCGTAGCAAGATCATGTTGCCAGGTCTTAAGCCTCAAATGTTTTGAGTGTACCTCCGATACAATCATAAATGTAAGCCTTTAAAGATCATTAAGAAAATGAATGTGTGTGAATGTGCTTCAGTGTTTGTAACATAACAGACTGTCAGTTTACTGGGATGGGGTTCAACTCCCTGCAGTGTCCTGCTGATTGTATTTGGACTTAAAGAACTTAAAATGAAAACTGTTACATGAAAGTTAACAAAACGGTAGTGCCATTTGCTGTTACTTGAACACTTTAATTTAACAGTTTTCATTTTAAGTTCTTCTGTAACTTTAGATTGTAGTGTGAAGCATTCATTGTAACATTTTACCTGATTGTCATGAAGAAGCTCTGGACAGATCATTTATACTAATGCCCACCGACATGGTTTGAAAATCCACTGTTATCTAACTTTTGCTCTCCAAGCATCTTAGTTTGCACATATTTAGATCAGAGAAGTCTTTTTCTCATGGTGTGCCCACAAACCCTTTCAATAAGTTCAGTGTTTGGGCCGCTGTATTTATAGAATCCTGCTTACAGCCATGGTCATCAGTAGGTGGCGCTATGACTATGAGTTAATATTGGCATGCAGAAGTCCTAAAATCATGACCGTAATCAAGCATGTCAAGTTTGGGAGAGTTTTGACAAAGTACAGTTGAGTTACAACAGCTTGATGGATGATGGCGAACCATGTAAAATGGCCATCACACCATATCCATGTCGTTCAATGAAACCTAAAGCTTTTAGTAACTTTTAATCGCTAAGGTCTTTAGATTGTTCTGACCAAATTCTAAGCTGATCGGATTAATTCCCTAGGAGGAGTTCGTACTACAGCACCTGGAAATGGAAGAAAAACACGAGAAATTCATACAAAATTCAAAATGGCTGACTTTCGGTTGGGTTTAGAGCATGGTCCCAAGAGACTTTATTTTAAGTCTACATGGAATACATCTGCTTACCAAATTATATACATCTGGGTGAAACGTACTGCGAGGGCTGCATCGTCAAAATATTGTAGGGGGTGCTATCGAGCCGACTTGCCACTCTGAAGTATTAAAATCACATCAGATAACTACATTCAGGATTTTAAATGTGTGTGACAAGTTTGATTATGTTTTGAGCATTTTTAGCCCCTCAAAAACACCTTGATTTTTCATGGCCAAGAAAGTGTCGCCACGGCAACGGCCTTTCACGAAACAACAAGCTTTGAGTAACTTTTAATCACTAAGGTCTTTAGATTGTTCTGACCAAATTCTAAGTTGATCTGAATAATTCCCTAGGAGGAGTTCGTTAAAGTACAGCGCCTGGAAATGAAAAAACCGACACTAAAAATTCATAAAAAATTAAAAATGGCTGACTTCCGGTTGGGTTTAGAGCATGGTCCAAAGAGACTTTATTTTAAGTCCACATGTGATACATCTGCCTACCAAATTTTGTAAATCTATGTAAAACGTACAGCAAGGGCTGCTTCGTCGAAATTTTGTAGGGGGTGCTATTGAGCCGACTTGACTCTCTGAACCAATACAATCATATTCCATAACTAAATTTTGGGCTTGTAATCTGCTTGCCAAGTTTGCTTATGTTTCGACCATTTTTAGCCTCTCAAAATGACCTTCGTTGTTAACGGCGAAGACTGCATCGCCACGGCAACGGCGTTCGACGAAACATCAAAAGCTTCATGAACTGGTATTATGAACTTCTTACATTTGTGTGGAAGTAATTTGATGTTGATTTGATTTACCTACTAAGAGAAACAAGCCAAAGTATATATATATATACTTCCTGTTACCAGTAGGTGGCGCTATGACTATGATTCAAAATTGGCCTGCAGATGTCTTCAGGCCGGGAGTCTAATCAAACATGTGCAATCTGGTAAAGATCTGATGATGTGGAGTTGAGTTACATCAGTTTATTCGTTCATGGTGAAGGATTGAAATTCGCCGAGCAGCCACGTCGCCGCCCTTCAACAACTTCTTACAATTTTCACAATGAAGCATTATCAAGGTCTTCAGGCTGTTCTAACATTTTAGAGGGATCTGATTAATCTGTGAGGAGCAGCATGTCAAAGTACACAACTTACAACTTCCAGTTGCCACTAGGTGGCGCTATTACTATGATTCTAAATTGTCTTATAGATGTTTTCCAGGTCAGGATGTTATGACATACGAGAGATTTGGAGCAGATTCGACAATGTACGGCCGAGTTACAACAACTTCCTGTTTCGCGGCGAATGGTGTTTTTTTGACGCCACGCTACGGATACATAGTTCGATAACTTTTTGATCTTTGAGTAACTTTTCACTGCCAAGGTCTCAAGAGCATACTGACCAAATCTGAAGTTGATCGGGTTAAATCTCTAGGAGGAGTTTGTTAAAGTATGACGCCTTGAAACGGTCCAAAAACATCATATAATTCAAAATGGCCGACTTCCTGTTTGGTTTAGAGAAAAATTCCAAGAGGATTTTTTGTGCGTCTCATCATGATCCACATTCCTACCAAATTTCATACAGCTAGGTGAAACCCGATGTTGGGGCTACTCAATAGGGGGCACTATCGAGCCAATATTTCATACCGCAGCTGGACACCCCTATCAGACTGCAATTTTCGCAAATTCTGGCTTGCGTGCCAAATTTCACAAAATTCCCAGTATCCCAAGCACCTCCTTTTTGCGATGAAAGCGGAAAAATAATAATAATAACAATAATAATAATAATAAACATTAGAATAACAATTGGTCCTCCGCTCCGACTACGTTGGTGCTCGGGCCCTAATAATAATAAACATTAGAATAACAATAGGTCCTCCGCTCTGACTACGTCGGTGCTCGGGCCCTAATAATAAACATTCGAAAAACAATAGGTCCTCCGCTCCGACTACGTCGGTGCTCGGCCCTAATAAATACCATTACAATTTCTTAAAGCCTTATGTTGCTCATTTGCTACACCAAGCACATAGAGATTCACTTTATCATCACCAACAGTAAAAAGCAGCAACGTGAGTTTACTGCAGCGGCCCTGTTTGAATCTGACCCACAGCCCTTTGCTGCCTGTCATCCCCTTTCCTGCCTATTCAGCTGTATCGAATACAGGCAAAACAATTAACTTTAAGAGGAAAGAAAAGAAAGTTGCTTAACTAACCATTATCAAATAAATGAAATGATCGAAGCAGTGAGATTATTTCCCTGTGTCCCTGTACAGATTCTAGGTATGTTCAGATGTGTCTATACAGTATATGTATGTGTTCGCAATATCATACTAGCCTACAGTCTTTTTATTATTGTTGATGGTTTTCTTCTTCTTTTTCTTTTCTTCATATATTCACTTTTTTCTACTTTACTGTCATTATATTTGCTCTATAAAATAAATAAACATTGTAGGATGCAAACGTTTGTTAACTGCTGCACACCTACGAACAAGTATAGATCTTAACTGATTGGTAACTATTTTAGACAAACCAAATATCCAAATGTTTGAACTACAAATAAGTGTTTGCACTTTATTTACATCCAAAGAGACTATACATTGAAAAAGAAAGAAAACACACAAAAGTACAGTATGGCAGTTCTCTCCAACTCATTCTCCTGACGACATGTACTTGCTTCCGAGCTCTTGTCACATGTTTTCAATGAGTCAAAGTCACTGTTTGAATTGTTCACAGCTCACACGTTTCATTTGAATAATGATATTTTGAGGGCCAAAGAGGTAAAAGACACACGAATGCCACAACATTATTTAAGTCTGAATAATAAACATAATTTAATGTGGTCATCTCAAAACCCCTCCACTTCCTCCTGACTCCATGGTCAGGAACCGCTACATTTCAATGAAAACAGGAGATTCCTCCACCGTCTCACCTGTGATGTGTCCCCGCTTTAATCTTGACTCCCATTATTTTCAGTGTACATATCTCAACTGGGCTCTATAATAGCATTTCATTGATATGCAGACCATACACAGCTGTATCTATTTAACTGGGCCACAGTACAGTACCACATGTATCAGAGCTGACACACATCTGTCTCTACACCCTCACCAGGACACCAAAGGAGTTAGTACAAACAAAGGCGACACAATGAGGTAATTGTCCACTTTACATTGTGGAGAAATGGAAGAGTTTATTGTGACATTTTATGTCTCTTCCATGAACGTTTACAGGATCTCAACTAACCACCTGTTACCAAACCTGCTCCTTCACAGATACGTCTAAATCACGTTCTAGTCCTCATAATCAGCTTTTGACTTGCTCTACGTCCACCTGAGAATGAAACTTGATATGAAATGGTTATCTGATTCAGTCTGGTTGCTTTAGATGGTGTGACCCAGCCTCTCATCATGAGGGTGGTCGATGTGTCAACATTTCCCTGTCGCTCACTGTTACCCCTTCAACGTGACACACATAACTATCATGATGCTAATCTACTGATTGCTGTTGCACAACTGCCACAGACACTCAGACCGTGTGTCATACTGGTGTGAGTCACATTGTGTTTCCCTGAGCACACTGCTGGGGAGTTAGAGCATCAGAGGATCACAACACTGCCACGGCTCCTTAAAAACACAAGTCCTCAGAGAAGAACATCTTTATGTTATATCTCTTATATAAAGGTCAATCCACTCTGTAATCAGGCATGTTTAGTTTCAATGTTCAGCTGCCCAGACCCACTGTTGATTTTGTCAACAAAAACTATGACAAAAATGATGAGTGTACAACAGGGCTGACTATGAGCAAAACGGTCAGCTCAGTCCGAGGGGACTTGGCTTGGGAACCGGAGGGTCACTGGAGGCCCTCCACGGACCAAGCACGAAGTGTGGACTGGTAGCTGGAGAGGTGCCAGTTCGCCTCCTTGAACAAGGCACCAAACTGCAAAGCTGCTGCCCAGGCCCTGCATAGTATCTCCCCTCTGTTCCTAATTCAGGGATGGTTTAAAAAAAACAAACATTAATATTGTGGGTCGCTTGGGATTTTCCCTGGAATGTCACTCAAGAAAACTTGTATGTGATGATGAAAATGCAAAGGCTTTCATCAGTACGCTCAATATACATTGTGTTACCTCATTTGGTCACAGACATGTTTAAATAAAAAAATCTTCTAGATTATGACTTTAAAGGTGGTAAATTCAGAATTCTGAGTTTATCTATGACCGAGGTATTGCCTCCCTATGGCTCTCAACATGGCATCAGCTGAGCCGGTGGCTAGCAGCTAACGGTGCAAGCAGCACGAACAAGATGTACTAAAGAGAAGGAGAGTGGCTTCATTCTCTGTTCAGGTAGACACAACTCCTCTATAACATGCTGACAATGACGATGCTGACATGTTGGTGATTACCACTAAACATCAAGTACGGCTGTGGTCAATAGATTGCAGGTATTTAGCCATGAAGCAAACACATTGGAAGTTTGACCTGAGGAAGCCCTAGCCGATAGGAAGAGTCAGGGGAACGTTAACATCAGTGGGATACATCCACTGGGGATGTCTGGAATATTACAACAAATGTTTGCTGGTTTTTTGGGGGGACCTTTTCCTGTGAGGGTCCCGGGACAGAGGATGTCTCATGTGTACAGACTGTAAAGCCCTCTGAGGTAGATTTGTGTTTTGGGGCTATACAAAATAAATTGAATTGCCATGAAATGTCTCTCTTTCATCTCTCAAACAATAATTTGCATATTTCTAAATACCTGAATATTTGTTTCTATATATTGTCTCATTTTCTATTTTGGTGTGCCACTTCTTCGCCTCATCACACTTCTGGCAGAGGTGATTGGCTTTGTTGTGGTGTTATTGTGTCTCTGTGTCTAACGCCTTTAAACACTCTACTTTTATTAACTGGCACCGTTTTACACCTTAAGCAACGGCAGGAGGGCATTTTGTCCAAGTGCTTTCATGTGCTTTTATTCTTCAGTGTCTAGAAGTTCTGGTGTGACCTTCAACATAGAGAAATGACATGTCTCCCAGCGATAATGGCATGTCTTCCCATTCTCTCCGCCTCTTTCATCATGCAGATGCATTGAGGCATCTTTTTTTTCTCTCTCCCTGCTTGCTGTTGCAATGATTGTTATTCCAGGACTGAGGGTGGCCTTGCTGATATTTCATCATCTATGGACACAGATTGGCCTGTTGTGTTCACAGTGGGTATTTTTGTAATCCTCTCAACTCTTGGCTGAGATTGACTGAGAGCAGAGCTTGTCATTATTTGCAAATATCTGCGGATTGTGAGAGCATGGACAAGTCTGACAATAGGTTTTATTTTGATCCATTAGTTTTGTTAACTGTCTTTCTGTTCAAACATAGATGGAGATTGTGGCGGCTGCAACTAGCCAAACCATCAACCAGGCATAGTGAAGGTGCTGTTCCACTGTTCTTTAAATTATGATGCGAGACATAAAGAAACTGACTTTATATCAAGTAATATTAAGTTAAGGTTGATACTTTCCTTTCAATGTCCTGTAGCCGACCATCCTTCTGGCAAAAGACTGAGCAGCTGCATCACACCTGCCTCAGTAGATTAGCCTGGACAATTGGACTGTGCCATTCTACAACAGCAACAGGGGTTTTGTCAGGAGCCTCTGCACTACAGAGCAGGAATGTCTTCAACCTCCTGCAATCAACTATGGACTGGCCAGCATAGTATATACCATGCAGTTAGGAGATGGGGAGGCAGTGTCCCTAAGAAGAGAACTCATTATGTTGTTTTAAACTAAGTTATGTATAATTATGTTGTACTTAGACTTTAGTGCAATTATGTTAAGTTTATATAGTGATTGTGATTTGTCACTTTGGCTTGATTTTGTGACCCATCCTAATTACTGTAACTTTGGGTGAATAAAATCCCTATTGTTCTCACTTTACTTGCTCTCCCAGCTTTATGCGTGCTGTAATGACTTGTATTTTATTTGAATCAATTACTACCACCTAGTGTTAAGTTAAGGTATTACGTTTTTTCGACAGTTTTCGCCCACACTGTGCAGTAGCTGCGTGCTGCACCAGAGGTGGTCAAGCCTACAGTAAGCGATGGGCTGTTCTGTTCACTTGCCTGTCAATGAGAGCAGTCCACATTGAGATGATAGAGAGTATGAATTCCTCCAGTTTCATCAACGCCCCGCAGATTCTTTGCTATTAGAGGACCTGCAAAACAACTGAAGTCAGACTGTGGAACAAATTTTGTATCCAAGGCATCCAAGGAGCTGAAGTTGGACCATCTGCACCCAGGAGAGGCTAGTGTTGAGGACTACCTGCTCAGCCAGCGATGTCAGTGGGTTTTCAACCCACCCCACTCATCCCACAAGGGATCCCTGAAGTTCCTCCTGGAGATTTCACCAAGAGTGATATGTTCCAACACCAGTGGAAGAGAGTTCAGGTCTTGGCTGACATCTTTTGGGCTCGATGGCAGAAAGAGTACCTGAGCGCGCTCCAAAGCCGCCGGAAATAGTTTCAGAACCGGCCAAACCTTAAGGAGGGAGATGTTGTTCTGATGAAGGACAATCTAGCAAAAAGGAATGAATGGCAGATGGGTTTTATTGTGAAGGCTCTACCAAGTGAAGACGGACTTGTCCGAAAAGAAGAGATCAAAGTAGTCAGAAACAAAGTAATCAAAACCTTCTTCAGACCTATCACAGAGTGTATACTCCTTCTGTCCCCAGAAGACTAGATGATTGGTTGGCATCACCACTGATGCCAGGCGGGGAGTGTAATAACTGTATTTTATTTGAAGCAATTACTACCACCTAGTGTTAAGTTATGGTGTTACGTTTTTTCGCCAGTTTTCGCCCACACTGCAAATACTACCGCCTAGTGTTAAGTGCAGATGATGCAGTGGTCACCTGCTCTATCTGTGGCACATGTGACAGGAAGTAGCGGTTTATTCCTTATCCTGGTTTTATGACATGATGGCTCTGTTGTACTAGAGTGACTGTGCACCATTATCTTTATCCATCCTGCTTTTTCTGGCCCTCTCAGTGGCAATGCCAGTGAGTGTGATTTACTTTCATAGCTTTAGGTATTTCTGAAGGTTTATTTTGTTAGTTTGTTGGAAGTAGAACGAGTTTGATGACATGTGCAACATGTATCTGATTGAATATAGGTAGATGGCACAGCAATGTATGTTTCCATTATTTTGTATCACTATACAGCATTTAAGTTTGATGAAAACTAATATGTGCTTGTATATTTTTTGCCTGTTTTGTAGTTTCACACTTCATATTAAACCTGTCCAACACGCTGGTCTGGTTCTTGGAGGAAGAGTATGATGAAGAGTTCAGCTGACTGCAAAGCCCAATATCGGAAACAGAATCGACATTAGGTCTGAGCAGAACACGTACCCTGGTCCCTCACAGAGAGTAATTAAGAATGGTACACCTAAGTAATTAGGGGTACAATTTTTCATAAGTACAATAAGTACAATTTTTCAAGTTCATACTTGTATTTTGAACATGTTCACATGCTTTAATGTTATAAAGAAATCTTAATTTTTCTCATACTGTGTCTGAATTTACCTGTATTATCCCTCTGTCTAAGACGCTCTGTTTTAGCACCTGTCTCTTTTATTGTATTGATAGCTATGAACTTTGATACACCTTTTCATGGTGTCCACATGATAATCCCTTTGGTGTAATAGTTACTCTACAGTAAGCAGAGGAACGGGATTCCAGACACCCAATAATAGTCATCATTTTGCATCTCCACTGACAGCTGTAGAGTCCCACAACAGTGATTCTGGCATCTATAAAATACAATGCTTTGCATTGTGGGACTGTTTAAAAAAAGTAATGTGCACACCCTGGACACCTGTTTATACCTGGCATTAAAATGCGGCTCGGGTGATCGGATCACAACTGGGCAGCGCCAAATACAAGTGTTAAGACCACTAAACGATTCTGTGATCCGATCTCTCAGACCACTTGTCGAGGTGTTCTAGGATGCATCTGACCACATATCGTTTGTACTGTAACCTCTAATGCATCCTGGTGCGTCCCAGACAAGTGCATGACAGCAAAATGTGTCTTCAAAGCTGCAGCTCTCCTTTTCTTCATTATTTCCCCCACCTCCAGTTGGTTCTCAAATCGCTTATGCTGTTAGCTGAGGGTTATGAGTTGTACCTATACTTCAAAGGTAATAAAATAACAACAAAGGCTCCATAGTCTGAACCAATGTGGGCCAGACTATGGAGCCTCTTTGTTACACTTCAGACAATGTCAACGGCAGCGCATTACAGCTTCACACTTTCCTTCCTATCCTTTCACATTAAAAGCCCTAGACGATGCATCAACTGGAGGGAATTCAAAATCATAAATTTGATGTAATTCAAAAGGATTAGAATAATTTGTCTTATTTTTTTAACTATCAATATCAGGAAAACATGAAGGTAAGAAGATACATCCTTTATGATTTTGAGAGATAATGTAATAATGTGATATAAAAACATCCAGAAATAAAATACATACATTAGTTTATGTAATTCTGGCCTATTTGCTGTATATTTTTATTAAGCAATTTGCCAGATTATATTATCACGAACTTCAGCACTCTCACTTTTTTGCAATTCCTTTCCTTCTCTTCCTCTCTCTGCCTCAGCTGATCTCTGTTGTCATTCTGTGCCATTGCTTCCATATGCCTCTCCAAGATGATAGCCACTAGGCAAATCACTGGCTCTGCCATTGGTGTGAAAATGAAAGAGGCTGCTTGAGAAAGAAGCAGTCTATCCAAAATCTCTCCCAGAGTAAGATGGCGGCGCGCATGTACGCAGCGGCTCGGCACTCTCGGTTTGTTAGTAGCTTTTTCATCCTGTGTGTTTTGTGTGTACTTGTTTGTGCATCAGAGGCTCATATACAATACGAGCGAGCTGAACTCATTGACATCGGAGGACAGTATAAGGTCCACATCCCTGAAATATTGGATTCTATCCCACCGGAGATCCTGCGACTGGGAGGGCTTGGGGACGCTACCTTCATCCCACCCAGGAGGCGCCACAGGCGGCGGAGGGAAAGAAGGCAGAAACGGGGCAAGAGGAGCGGCCTGTGGGCTAGGCTACGAGCTAACCCCAACCGACCAGCTCTTCCTAGTCTTTTTCTGGCAAATTCCCGGTCACTCGTCAACAAGATCGACGAAATGAGGCTAAGGATTACGTCGCACAACATCAGCAGCTGTGTGATGGTAATTACAGAGACTTGGCTGGACAGTACCGTTCCCAACAAATCAATCGAGCTAGCGGGTCGAACGGTTTACCGAGGAGGCAGGACTGCAGACTCCGGTAAGAGCAGAGGTGGAGGAGTGTGCATCTACGTGAACAATGACTGGTGTATAGCTACGGATATCATTGGGAAACACTGCACCTCGGACTTAGAATACCTGGCTGTGAAATGCAGACCGTTCTATTTGCCGAGGGAACTTTCTGCCATCCTGATCACAGCTGTTTACATCCCACCACATGCTAACGCGAGGCTAGCTCTGGAGGAGCTACACAGCACTGTTAGCAACCAGCTAAACGCTCATCTGGAGGGAGCTGTGATTGTGGCGAGGGACTTCAACCACGCAGAACTAAAGACAGTACTGCCCAAGTTCCACAGAAATGTAAGCTTCCCCACCAGAGACAAGAATACTTTGGACCAGGTGTACACCAACATCTCGGGAGCATACAAAGCTGCACCATCTCCACACCTCGGCTTATCAGACCACCTCTCTCTGATAATGACTCCATCATATAAACCAGTAATTTGCAAAACAAGACCAGCTGTCAAAACCATTCAAGTATGGCGCAAGGACGCTGCTTCACTTCTGCAGGACTGCTTTGAAAGCACGGACTGGGAAGTGTTTGCACAGGGATCTGAGCTGGAGGAGTACACCTCGGCTGTCCTGGCCTACCTACACTTCTGCACTGAGACAGTAACGACCACCAAAACCATCAAAGTGTTCCCAAATCAAAAACCCTGGCTGGACAGAAACGTGCGGTTACTGCTTGGAGCAAGAGACACCGCCTTCAGGTCTGGTGACATACCGGCCTACAAAAGTGCCCGGAGGGACCTGAAGAAGGGCATCAGAGAGGCCAAGCGCAGATACAAACAGCGCATTGAGAGACACTTCGAGAACAACGACCCCCGAGGCATGTGGAGAGGTATTAAAACCCTGACTTACTACAAGAGCAGCACCACACAGATCAGTCAGGACAGTGAACTCCCCGACGCCCTGAACCGCTTCTTTGCCCACTTTGATAGACAGCACAGCAGAGCAACAGCTGAGAAGATTCAGCCCAAGGAGGAGCAGACACTCTTCCTCCAGCACCACCAGGTGAGGTCCGCTCTGAGGAGGATCGACATCACCAAGGCAGCGGGACCAGACAAAGTGTCGGGCCGCACACTGAAGACCTGTGCCAACCAGCTAGCAGAGGTTTTCACTAACATCTTCAACCTCTCCCTGCAACAAGCTGCAGTCCCCACCTGCCTCAAAGCCACCATCATTGTCCCTGACCCGAAAAAGACCGCAGTCACCTGCCTCAACGACTACCATCCAGTCGCCCTGACCCCAGTCATCACGAAGTGCTTTGAGAGGATGATACTATCGCACATCAAGGACGTCCTCCCAGCAGACCTGGACAGCCACCTGTTTGCGTACCGAGCAAACAGATCTACGGAGGATGCAGTCTCCATCACACTTCATACGGCCCTGTCTCACCTGGAGCACCCTAACACATATGTCAGGATGCTCTTCATTGACTTCAGCTCTGCCTTCAACACCATCATCCCCCATAAACTGGTGCATAAACTCAAAAACCTTGGACTTTCTACATCACTCTGTTCATGGATTCTGGACTTTCTCTCAAACAGACCACAGAATGTCAGGATAAGGAACCTGACAACAACCACCATCCTGAACACTGGTGCACCGCAGGGCTGTGTGCTCAGCCCGGCCCTCTTCACCCAGGACTGCTCCCCCACCTATTGCTCCAACACAATAGTGAAGTTTGCTGATGACACCACTGTGGTGGAACTCATCTCCAACGACGAGACACACTACAGACAGGAGGTCCAACATCTGGCTGAGTGGTGCTCGGACAACAACCTGGTCCTGAACACCACCAAGACCAAAGAAGTCATAGTGGACTTCAGGAGATCCAGGAAGACCACACCCTCTCCACTCTACATAAGTGGGGAGGAGGTGGAGAAGGTGGACAGCATCAAATTCCTGGGGCTCCACATTACTAAAGACCTCACTTGGTCCCTGAACACATCACACCTGGTGAAGAAAGCCCAGCAGAGGCTCTTCTTCCTGAAAAAGCTAAAACAAGCTGGCCTGCCACTTAACTTCTGGTAAACGTCTACAGAAGTGTGATTGAAAGCATCCTCTGTCAGTGCTTTACTGTGTGGTATGCCAGCTGCACAGCAGAGAACCAGAGGGACCTGGCCCGGGTGGTTAGAACAGCACAGAGCATTGTGGGAGTTACCCTCTCTGACCTGGACACTGTGTATGCTGGCCACCACCAGAAGAAGGCCAGCAACATCTGCACAGACATCACACACCCGGGTCACTCTCTGTTTGTTCCACTGCCATCACGAAGAAGATTCAGGACTATCAAAACCCGGACTAACAGGCTGAGGACCCACCACCCCACCCAGCTCACACCGGACAGTGCTGCGGTGAAACACTTTAACAAAGCACCTTTTTTACTTTAAAGCCATTGATGCCTGTGTTTTATCTTGTATATATTTATTTAATGTCTTGTTTTAAATCAGACATGTCTTGTCTTAATGTTGTTATACATTTCTTACCTGTTGCTGCTGTACTGACTGAGTCGCCAACTTAATTTCTTTGTATGTTTTTACAATGACAATAAACATCCTTATCCTTATACCACCTCTCTACAGCCATTGCAGTCTGGTGAAAAGGAAGAAAAAAAGAAGATCGAAAAAATTCTATGTAAAACCTTGTCCAATGCCCCCAAACTGTCGTGGCCAACACTTTAATATATGGTTTATAGAGAAATCTCTCTTGGCGGAAAAGTAGGTCAGTAGGGAACAAAAATCTACAAAAAACATATTTAACTCCAGCAAAAAAGGTTGTGGTTTTAGAAACAATCAAGATGACGACTACAGATCCAGCGGATCTTCTCATATTTCCTCTATTTACTAGGCAGAACATTAGAATACGATTATAAAAACACAACAAAGCCCATGCTCCCTTCTTCCCCATTTTGCTTCTCTGTCCCTCCTTTCAGGGTCATTCCCACATTCCCAGGCCCTTGCATCTCTGTGAAGCTTTCCAGATGTTCTCATCCTTTCTCACCTGTCCCACCCTCACTTGACTCCCACATCCACCTGGTCACTTGTTTCCCATTCTCCATTCACCCTGTCTGTATTGAATACAGGCCCTTTCCCCAATAACTTGCCAGATCATCAATGTCTTTTCTCTTTCATTTCCAGCCAATCAAACCTCAACCCTAATCTGTACCTTTGTTTGTACCTTTTACCTGCTCTAGAGCAAGTGTTTGGTTTCTCTGTTCTGACTATAACCCAAAAGCAGTAGAAAACCAAAGGGAGAGGAAGACAAAGACTGATCTGAGCAGCATGATGGGTGACTTTATGGCCACGCTAAAGAAAAGTGTGAGTACTAGTCACACAGCTCCTTCCACGGGTTAGTCGAAAGTATCTAGCAGGCTAGGTATTAAGTTGGAGGGGCTGTTTAAAGTTAGTTATGAATTTAATCTTTAACGAACTGAACATGGTAACTAGCTAGTTCTAGGCTAACAAGGATTATCTATAACTCAAGCCTAGCAGGCTAGCCTTAGATAATAGATAGTTTTACTTTCTTGTCTATGTTGGTGCTTTTGTTAACTCCCACACTAGATGACACTGGAGCCTCAGAATCATACCCTGAAATCCTGACCGTGACAGTTGCAGAAGATCCCTTCCCGGGGACATCAACAGACGCTGATACAGAAACCAACAAGCTGTCCCGGCCTCAGGAGCACCTGCAGTGCCTGCATTCATTAGCACACACCTGGGACACTGGTGATCAACAAATAAGCAGTGGACTGTTGGGGTTAGGAAAAGGCTGATTCAATCCCAGTATCGGAAGGCTAACTTTTCAGGAACTAAACAGCAATACAAGCATCAAAAGTAAACCTTCTTAACAAAGTTTTCTTACCTGAAAACTTATCAACAATTAATCTGTACCCTGCTATTGGCTACTCTACTCACCTTTAAATGTGTGTTGTGTTTTGCATTCTCTGATTTTTTTAGTGGTAACAGTAGGAGAAGGGACTTCGCTGATAAACTTGTTGCAGAACTCAATCATTGGTTGGAATGCACAAAATACAAACCAGTTTTATTTGTTTTTTACAAAAAGTTTAGAAAAGGTTACAAAATATGAATAATAAAAATGAGATAAAAGATCATACAAAATGTCAAATGTACCAAGTTCTCAAAAAAGACCAAAACATCTCGATCCTTAGTTGTCTCCTCCTATTTGTACCCTTCTCCTTGGCGCTTTCTGCAACCTCCGGGTCCATATAAGGTAGACGACAGATCATTCTTAAATCATTTGACAAAACCGTTCTTATAGTCTTATCCCTTCTGACATACCTACTTTTTAAGCTTAATGCTTTCCTGCTAGCCTCCCCCCCCCCCCTTGTAGAAGTTGTCTGTCTAGCTCTCACTGAACAGGATGTTCCCTCACTAACACAATAGTTAGTTAGGACCTCCTGTCTGGCTAGAGGTCACAGGGGCCATATTTCCTATATGCCAGTTAGGTATGAAACTATAATGCGCCTCGAAGACTTCATAGTATAAGAGTCAGCCGGATGCTCAAACCACAGGATGCTGCCTTAACGCTATTTGGGGCCTGGCCTCTCGCTCCTCAGGCAGAGAGGTGTTAGATAGTATCAAAGTTCACCTGTATACGCAGCAAACTATAATTTCACCTTGTTGCACGTATTTATTTAATCCATAATTTCAATAAATCAATTAATCAAATGGTGTATCAACTATTTTAATAGCAAAATAGAGAGATAGGATTTTAGGGTGTAGTGCAGGGGTGCCCACACTTTTTCAGCTTGCAAGCTACTTTTAAAATGACCAAGTCAAAATGATCTACCTACATTAAAAATGCTGAATATCTATTTATATATACGTATATATATATATACTGAGTATACTTTATATTTACAATATATGTTGGCGTACCTTGCATAACTGCATGAACCCTTATGGCACAATACAATTCTGTACATATTTGGTCATTAACTTACTCTGATGACTTGCACTGAATGGGATTGGCCAGAGTTGCATAGTCCGGACAGTAGCTGCTGGTAGCCCGCCTCAAGCAGACTTCAAATGATCATCAGTCATGGTGGAACGGTGTTTGGACTTAATGTTCTTCATGTGGGAAAAGGCTGACTCGCATAAATAAGTAGAGCCGAATAATGCAGTCAAGAAGGTATCACATTTCCTCATGTTTGGGTACTTTTCCTCTGTGAGAAAACTGTCCATGAGCCCTGGACTTCAGCTGAATGTCAGCTTGCAGTGTCAAAATCTCATCCTCCACTCCAGACGAGTTCAGGAGAAACGGCGTTGCAATTTTTGATGCGAGTAAATCAACCTCAATATCTTCCCGAAATGTGCAGCACATAAGTGTCGCAACTGGCTCGAGTAAAGCAAAGTCTCGAAAGCGTTTGTCAAACTCTGACAGACACTTGTCAATCTGCTCTGTGTAGCGCGCACTGTCAAGTTACGCACACGCCTTCCGTTGAGTCTCCAGTTCTGACGCGAGGTTTTGGAAGTTTCCCAAATCATGGCGCTTGTGTTGTCCTCCCGACTGCCATACACCTGTTGTCCTCTGGGGTCAAAAATTACCCCACCTGGTTTGACTGTTTTTAAAGCATACAGTATAAATTGTCAATCAATTCTGTTTTACACCTTTAGTCTTACTTCAGTCGAACACATTACCACAAATCGTTCCCTTCATTTTGGAATTTAGGGCCAATAGACCTTGTTTACATAAAAGTATACCCTGTTTTTGAGTGAAAATACAATGAAACAATGAATTATTTTGACTTTATATTATTTTTTACTATTTGACTGATCACAGAGAGGTACATATCAAAGTTTAGTTAGGATGCTGTTCTTGAATCATTTGAATTTTTCTAATGGCAGCACATAATCACACCTGTTGTCCTCTGGGGTCAAAAATGACCCCATCAGGTTTGACTGTTTATAAAGCATACAGTATAAATTATCACCCACCTCTGTGTTTCAACTCCTTAGTCAACTTTATTCCAAGTCATTACCTGACATATAAAACATGTCAACATTCATTTCTGCAACATTTAATAGAAATAAATTGGAAGGCTAACTAATTAGCTTGCCGGAGTTTTGCGGTTCACCGCGCATACATGGTGACCGGTGTGTTAGAAAATCAAGTGGCAAATGCCGTGCGGACATCTAATTTTTTTTTGAATGGCATACGATCTACCCGCACTACCTCCGATCGACGTATTGGGCACCCCTGGTGTAGTGTGTCTTGGACATTCATGGTGGATACCTCAACAATGGATCTGTCATCTTTTTTTTGTTTTAAGAATCTCGCTGTCGTGCCAGTGAATGCAGCATAGGCTGTAATGTTGTGAACACAGCCCCAAGCCAATTACTTGATCAGGGCCAGATTATAAAAGGCACCCATTTCCCTGTCTATCTCTGTGGTGGCTGGTAGTGTTTGGTGTTACAGCTCTGGTCTGAAATGTTGGCTGAAAATATTGTTTTGCAATCCCATTGTTGTCCTGCCCATGTGTTATTACCCCTTATCAGAGGTGGTTCACCTGCTGCTGTTTTGCCACTGTTATTTTGCTCTTTGTTCTTTTGTTTCAGTTTGATTGTTCAACCAACTGGACTTGTTTGTTTGTGATTGTTATTGTATTAGTTAATTTTTCATTCAGGGAAGTACAGTGCCATTGTTGGGAGGTTAGGCACCCATGGTAAGGTCCCTACACCTTATGCAAGCATATACAAGCACTTTGATAGGAGTGTAGACTGCTGTGAGGATTGCTGAGTTGCGCCTGAGGTAAGTAAGCAGCACCACTAGGCATTCCTCAGTGTAGTCTGCCTCCCTATCTCTATATATATACACATACATACATACATACATACATTATATATACATATATATAAGTGTTTCGTCTCTCCAGTTCCCTCTGACTTTAATTGTTTCCATAATAAAAGTTCAGATCATGAAAACTCAAATCTTTCTAATAAATGAAGAAAGTTGTTTGTGGTCCTTTTGTTGTTCAGTCTACAATGAACATTTATTTAAACCAGATGTTAAATCAGAAAACGAATCAAATATAAAGCTTGAGTTTAATCTGTGATCCCTCTTCACTGTTTACATGTTGAAAAAAATCTCATCAGTCCGATCGGCTGCAGCGTCCAATCACATGACAGATGAACAGTGAGGGGGCGTGTCGGCCGTTAAAAGACTTCCTGTAAGTCTGTTCTCGTGGTTCCTCGCTCATGGCTTCTCAGAGATCCCTCCTCCCTCCTCCATCCTCGATCCTCAGAGCTAAATAAGAGCTTTGGGCCGGCCGTCAATATGGCGGCGCAGAACAACTTCCGGTTCAAGCGAGGAAATGAGAATTAAGAGACTTGGGATGTACCCCCTGTGTACGCGGGTTAGTAGGAAGAGAGGGAGAGAGCGAGAGAGAGCGGAGCTCTGAGTGCGTGCTCCGCGCTGCAGTGAGAATGTGAGAAACAGCTGATCACTCGTAAACTCTGCGGTCGGATTCTGAACCGACCGGTCACGCTTGTACGGTGATAGTTGTGGTTCTAAATTTCACTCACAGAGCCGATTTAAAGGAGAGAGAATAAAACCAAAACAAAATAAAAGAATCCCCAAAACAAAACAGATCTTTATCACTGCGGTGAGGTGCGAGTGTTGCTTTCTTATCACCCCGAAACTCGCTCGGCCACCATGGTTTTAGTCTTTAAAGTGATAAGATCACAAGCTCCACATCCACTAGCAGCGACGGATCTAATGCAAACAGTTAAAGCAGGAAATACACAATATAACGGGACTCCGTGGTCCGCGATGTTGCGCAATAACACGTTAGAACACGACAGCAACTTAACACAACAAGACACAGGAATAACAACGACATAAACGAATAGGCTAAATTAAGCTAATGCTAAGCTAAGCTAGGCCCAGATACCAGTAACTCTTACTTGTAGAAGCTTCGTTCGGTAGGGTACGTTTCCCGTGGTGGGAATCAGTCAGTCCTTGAGAGATGAGGGCTCTCGTGGCGCGGCTCTCGGAGCTGGCACAGACTCTGGGAGGGCTTTTTAACTTCGGCTGAGGGACGAGGTTTGGGTCGTCCTTCCCGGAAATCTTCGGCGAGGAAAGATTGTTAATCGTCCTTCTGCCGGCGGTGTGTACACAAAAAGGGTGGGGGAACGGGGCATAGAAGTTATCCGTTCTCGCACTACAGGATCCGAAACTCAAAATAAAAACACAGTCTGTTCGACCAGCGAATGTTACATGTGACCTGATAGGATTTGATGAGGCCGCGGTTCCTCGTGAATCTTCTTGTTGCCAGGACGAGGTCCGGAGGGAAGAGGCCTTGTGGACCTCCTCACATCAGCATGTCTGGACGGAGGAGCCTTGTGGATCTTCTTGTCCCCTGGACGAGTCCGGATTGAAGAGAGCGATTCTAGCTGTGCTCAGGCTTATAAACCAGGTGGCACAACCAGTGGGGGGCCCTTTCTTGGCCAATGAGGGACCAGCATCAGGTTTCTGCTGGAGCTGGGGGGTGTGGTCATCCGGCATGAGGTTTCTTGCAGACCCCAGGTCAGGCTTTTTTTGGTGAAAGGAAGGAACATGGCTGCTCCTTTGTTTGAAAACACATGTGAGGGTCTTAGCCAGCCAGGAGAGCAGGGTCAGATCCCAACAGTATGGTCTCTCAATAAAACCAACGCTTTCACTTACACAGACCGAAATACTACTTTCAGGTTCAGGTCGAGTGTTATAACTACATTTCTACCAAATACCTTATCAAGTCTAAACCCAAAAAGCAATAGTGTGATCACACACTCTGTGAGCTATATATTACATAACGTGCTGAGACATTTACCTATACCATGGAACTAATATCATGGGTCAATTAACATGCTCTCTCTTGGGACATTGGAGGGGTCAGCTCTCCAGTTAAAAAGAAACAAATACTAACATATAAAAAAACACAGAAAGTAGATACTGCGTTCATCCATAGAGAAAGAGAGACACCTCACAGACTGGGTGGGTTATATCCTCTACTTCTCCTATTCTTCAAAGGCAAGAGGACTTGATGTACACATTAATAAAAACCTGCATTTTGAATTTAAGTCAGTTGATGAAAGACTATGGCTTGTGGACTACATTTAAACAGGGTGACTCTGGTGAATATATACCGGCCCAACTACAATAAGCCAATATTTTTTTACAACCTGAATATGAAACTGGTGAGGGTCAGCTTATTGTGGGTGCAGATTTGTATTTGGTTTTGAACCCTTTAATGGATCGCACATCACCCAATTCAACTTCACTGTCAAAAGCAGCAAAAGTACTAAATCAAAGTGTGTTGGACACACAGTAGGTATAACAAACTGATGTATGGCCAACTCTTGATCCAAACCAAAGAGATATGTTTTCTGTTGTACCGCATAATACACAATAATTGACATGTTTACAGTAAAAGATGCCTGTTACCTAGCTGCTAACTATCGATCCCTTAAAACTCACCAGGATGACTACTCCACAACTTTAATCTCACAGGTGGAGGTTTTCCTTTTTCTGGTTTTGATGATTGCCTGCCAGAACTTGCCAGAACCTGTAATTGGTCTCAAAGTCTGAACCATCCCAAAAAATGTTACAATAGAGACAAAATGAACCATTGTTCAATTCAGTTTCAGAGAGGATTCTCCATTGCTGTAATCATTGTTGCTAAGATAGATGGAATGGCAGGTTGTCAATCTTAAGTCAATGGTCTTGGACGGAAACATTCATACTCACTTTCAGGCACTGTGGCACTTACCAGGAGTCTTCCATATGATGTTTACCATAACAGCAGAAGTGTGATTAATATGTCTGATAACAACCAATCAGCTGTGGGCTAGGACTGATATTTTAATAATGTGATAATAGCAGTTATTTGTCAGTACCAGTAGGACCAAACATTTCTTCACTACAATTGATCAATCAATCTCTTGAGCAGAAATGCATTGGCTTGCAGCACATTAGTCTGTGTGTGTGTGTGTGTGTGTGTGTGTGCGTGTGTGAGAGAGAGAGAGAGAGAGAGAGAGAGTGGGCATGATGAGTCAGTCTGGGATTGCATGTGTCTGGGTGTGAATGTTTGTCTGTGTGTCTCAAGGCTAACTTTTTGAGAGGCCAGATGTTAGTGGAGACATGGAGAGTCTGGGGACCTGCCACCATTGCCAAGTAAACAAACACACACACTCTGCACACAGTATTATAAACTCTATTCATAGAGTTGTGCATACAAGTGTCTGTATGGAACCACTCTCGAACATATGCTCTCCCATACCAGCAAGCACACAGTTTACATTTACTTGCAGGGGTTGGATTATACTGTTATTGCCATGTGTGAAGCAAACCAAGAAGAAGGAATTTGCACTGAAACTATTTTTTAGACATTCTAAAAATCCCCAAAAATAAAGACATTTAATTGATAGCTTTTCATTACAATAACATTTTTAAAAAGTTGCAAGTCGGAAAATTTACCTTTTTTCGACTTGTGACTTCCTTGATCCAAACATGAGATATGAATCAGAAGGCAGAAGCCAAAAGTGTTTCTAGCTGATTTGAATAGCAAGCTCAGATTATCCAACAGGCTGACTGAAAATAATGAAATCAAAATAATGAGTGTGTGTGTGTTGAAATATGAACTAATTAATCCAGGGTTTCTTTATTTGCAAATAAGAAAGGTATTATGATTGGTGTTCTGGCTTTCTCTGTATGATGATGACGATGGGTTAGGTGACCATGGGAATTTGGATAGCTGCAAATGTTTTAATAGTTTGACTAACGTTACCTAGGAAGTAACACTAGCTGCTAACTAACAAAGACAGGGTGAAGCAGCAAAGTCAAAGGCTAAAACAGAAGGATAGCAGAGACATTGCACTTCGTAAAAACATACCGACTAGCACAACTTTTTCAAGCTAGCAATGTGCCAGGTGAGGAAGATGCTAACATTAATAGCGAAGAGGACAGAAACCCAGCAGCCACTACTAGTATGGCCATTTAAACATGTTAAACGAACCAGGCTCCTATCATTTATTACATTTTAGATATCCATAAAAGAATTTCTCCCGCACAACATTGTATTCTCACTAGTCAGGATAGTAATTTAAAATATCCACAGTAACATACTTACTAGTAGAAATTGCATTAACTAAATTTAAGATATCTTTTAAAATTTGAAGTGGCTGTTTCAACATTTAATGACAAGACTAGATATGTATTTCGGATATACAGTATGTAATTGAATTTTTCCTATAGTCAAAAAGAACATTTTAGATATCCACAATGACATTCTTTCAAGGGCAAATGATGTCACTTTTGCCATTTGTGTGAATTGGGCTTTGAATTTCAGATGTCCAGGATTGCATTTCTGATCTAAAAACTCACATTTCAGATATCCAAACTGCAGTATTCATAACTGATGTTAGCCATTTTGGCATATTATCATTTTTTTCTAAATCGATAACAGGTGTCAACAATACATTTGTGGATCCATGCAATTGCATTGTTTCTATAATTATAGATATCTGAAATTACATTTTTACTAGCCATTATGCCAATTGTGGATATCCATAAGGACATTTTGGATACCTGGAATGGTTTTTCATTTTGGATATCTGAAATTATAATTATGACTTGGTATAATTGGATTGTAGATATCGGAAATGGGAGTTTTTCCTTGTTAGAATTATATTACATATATCCAGAATGTTTGTTTTGGATATCAAAAATGCAATTGAGGATATCTGGAATTGAAAGCCTGATACAAATGAATGGCAAATGTGACATGACATTTTTCCTGGGAAGAATGTCATTGTGGATATATGAGATGTTCTTTTTGAATAGGAATAATTGAATTACGGATATCTGCAATACACATCCAGTCTAGTTATTGATTGTAAAATTGGTTTGCCATACTGCTAGTTCAGCTGTCCCACCTCGTCTTGAACTAGACCAGCATCCAAGAGGACCTGAGTCCTGCCATGACTGAGGCAGAGAACCCCAGCCCAGCGATACCAAAAACAATGGCAGAGAACATGTGGCGAGTATGGTACTAATTTAGCTGCCCCACAATTTGTATGGGTAGCCTAAATTGACCTACTTCACAAATATTTCATTTAAACTTTTTGGATGTAGGGAACTGCTATATGTACATAAACTAGTAATTTAACTACATTTTGATGTGGCGTGATTGTAGTCCAACTACATTTGTATTTACACATATATTCAAGTAGTTAAATCATGTGGTAGGAAATATGTGTGTATTGAAATGTATCAACAGATATTCGCATCAATAATTAGATATATGTCTTCATTGTTCAAATATATTAACCAATCACCAGTTTTATGCACACTTATGAATTATTGTATCCTATAATTGTTTGTTTAGTTAATGATTGAAATTGCAAACAATGTTATTAAAGCTATTAAAAGAAATTAATGATTTTATTTGACCAGATGTTACAAAATTGACGAGTAAAACAACGGGCCCATTTTTGAGACCGGTGCTCAAGTTGGTCAAACGGTCTGAAAACGGGCTGCAGGTTTTTGGAGTGGGGTATTTCATTTTTGGGGTTTATATATAACCTGTAAATAAGTGGGCTCTTTTTAAAATAAACTCCAATTAGTGGCATTTTTTGCTGGTGACTTTAGTATTATATTGTGCATTTTCAGTTTGATCATTTATTTTACAAAGTAAAAAGGTGATAGGATGTGCTTGTATTAGAATTTATATTTAATTGGCCAAAACCTAATTGGCAAAGACTTTTAGGAACCCGAAATGATTGACTGCCTGCCACCTCTTTCCTGCCAGCCAATGGTTGTGTTATTTAGGTCAGCACTTTCATGCTCTGGGACTAAACAAAATAGATGTTATGGATTGAGCACTTGATTTGTTTTTGAAGCTAGTGAAATTGTCATATTCATAAAGTTCCAATAGCCTTGCAATGTAGGGTGAATACAATATTGTTGCATAATACTTTCAAATGTACAAAACACCAGGAGCACCTTTCTAATGCTAAATTGCACTTCCATGTCTCAGCTATCTTAATATTTGAAATCCCTCCTTTATGCACCTTTTACTTTATTTGCATATGACAAGGAGTTATGCCTCCAATGGGATTCAGCTGCTTATTCCATGGAAAGGGCAGGCACATACAACAGGGTAGACAATAAAAAGAGCATGCATTTAGTTGTTTTAGTAACCTGTACATTCAATTTTTGATGAGTGAACGTTTCTTTTGAAAAAGTGGGTCTACAACACAGTTTGAAAACTTCCTGTGTGGGTGTATGTTAACATTCCGTACACAGCTTTTACATTCTCTGAAGTGATGGTGCAATCCATACAGATTACACATTTAGGTATCACATCATTTAATCTAATATTCAGGCTTGAAAAAAAAAATCAAAAATTTTCTTGAAATAAAAACAGAGTGAAATGTTGGTGTGATAATTACCCTTGCCTCCAAAGTTATTTCACTTTCAGAAATTATCTAGTTGTGTCAATGAAGACTTAATTTGCAAAAACAGATAAAAGCTACTTAAAATGAATGAACCAACACCAGTTTGACATCTGCCCCATAAAAAATGTAATTTTGATGAGAACAGACACCACCTCTGCAGTGTATCATATAAACTACCGAGGCTGAACAAAGTCTTGATGCTGTCTCCAGGTGGCGAGAGAGCCACTGACAGTGATGTGGCCTTGACGGACTTCTCTTACAACACTCTACATCCCAGGTGTAACAAACAGGCCGGCCAACATCCTATCCAGGACAGGGCTTCTCCCGGGAGAGTGGCGGTTACACCCAGATGCAGTGGCCCGATTTTGGGCTTAATACGGGTAGCCCAGGTCGATCATTTGGCATCCATGGAGACGACCGATTGTCCTGAATGGTACTCCCTCAGGGGTCATGGTGGCAGATTGGGCCTAGATGCTCTATCACAAAAATGGCCAACAGGCTTTTTATAATCTTTCCTCACTCTACCTCTGATTCCTCATGTCCTCCGGAAAGTCAGAGAGGCTCCATGCTGGCCAGGAAGGCCATTGTTTAGAGACCTAATTTAGGAACACCGGTGGTAACTGCCATCCCGAAAGGACCTTCCGTGGCAAGTACACGGGCAGATTTGGCATCCAAACCCAACCGCATCTCTCAACAGTTAGATGAGACTTTCCACGAGACATTAAGTAATGCTAGAGAATAAGAAGAGTTGTTTCAGACTTGGGTTTGGGCATGAATGTTGACCGAAAAAAACGGACGCTACTATCCATGTTGCTTGGAACACTCTGAGGTGTTCACGGTTAGAGGACAAGCCGGAAGTTGACCCTGATTTTAAAGCGCTGGAAACTCCGCCTCCTGGGGTCATGGGCATGACTTTGTTTGAGTAGGGGGAACAAAGGCTATCATTCTATTAAGACCCCAGTGACGGTCATCCTTCGGTCTCTATCTTTATCTGTGGATACACTTTAAACATTTAATTTACGATGGCATCACCAGAATGTGTTATTTTCTTGATAGCGGAAATAAACAAAATTGGACTGGACTGCAAGTCCATCTTTCCACAGTGCTCAGGCAGCTCCCCACTGCAGACTGAGCCAATTGTTGCTAATAACATAGCCTGACATGGGTTATCAGCAATATGTTGGGAATGTAAAGGAGCGTGTTTGGGTTATCAGCATCTAAGAAACTAAATTCTTGACATCAATAGAATTATTAATGTCAGTAACAATTATTAATGATTATTAATAATAACGGGGCACCACCCTGCGAACAGGGACCAATAACCAAACGATAAACTAAGTCTCATAATTAGTGTTCACTCACAATGTCAATAGTCTGAGTACTATTACACATTCAGAGTGAAAGTGAAGGTTTAAGTTCGAGCACAGACCACATATACAGCTATTATCACAATACATGCAGAAAGTAATCACAGACAGCTGCTCTTTAAAATATAACAGAGTTTATTGCGTTCTAATACTAATGATCTCGTCAACTAATATCTAAACTAACAACAACTATACATTCATAAGCACGCTATCTAAAATCAACAGACTATTGAAAAGAGGTGGGGGTGTGTGTGTGTGTGTGTGTGTACGTGTGTGTGTGTGTGTGTGTGTGCGTAGGGGGAGGAGCGAGGGAACAGCTCAGCGACGTATGACGTAGTTGGGACATGGTGACATCTCTCATGCGCGAGACTCAAAATGGCAGATAGCCAACAGAAGACCCGGCGTCTATACATGCCAGTAGCCGTTTAGCACATAGCTACATTAGCTCAAAGCTATATGTGTGTGTGTGTGTGTGTGTGGATTAGTAAAAGAGAAGGGAAAGGAACAAAACAAAATGAAATTAAACAAAAGATTAAGATCCTCTGTGCCGGAGTTCGGTAAACTGTTCTCCCAGCCAGAGGAGCAAGAACTGGGCTCTTTGTCACAGACGCGGTTCCGACCTCTGACCTGAGACGCAGTCCCCGACCTCACTGCGGCTGTCTCGACACGAATCACAGTAACATGGAATACACGCTACTTCTACACAACCCCAACGATCTCAGCGACTGTTAGTGTTGGCGATTATTAAGCATACACCACGTTATAAAAATAAACAGTACTTTAAGCACACAAACAAGATAAAATAAACACAAATGAAACTCTCTCTAACTCTGCCCAGAATCTATTTCGCCTTACGGTACAATGCAATCGTGATGATTGAGGGGGGGGGGGGTTCTTCTGAGGGGTTCTTCTGAGCTTCGGTGGGCTCAGGCAGCGCGGCTGCGGGCCGCGGGAGGTGTTCTCTCGGTGAGAGAGAATCGCTGTCGTCTGGATAAGGGATTTTCGCGTCCTTATGGCCGGAGCAAACAAGGCGCTTGGTGGAGAGTGGAGAGTGGAAGTTCTCTCCCTCTCTGAAGAAGTCTTGCTTCTTCACTTCTGCAGGACTAAAAAGGGGTTCGCTTCGTGGATACGAACAAAGATAAAATAGACAGTTTAGTGAATTCGGCCAGCGAATATAAACTGTTAAACCTAGGTTTTGATTAAAAAGAAGAACAACGTTGCATGTGTGCCTCCTGCTACCCCAAAGGGATTGATGGAAAAAGCATTGAGGTGGGGGTTGCAGGTAGTTTTGTAGAACAGTGGCTGAACCACAGGGGTCCTGGGGTGTCTTGGCCCTCGGCCAATTAGATTGCAGCGCTGCTTTCAGGTAACTTCAGGGAAGCATAGTTTTTTGGGGGGAGGAAACTCACACCCTAATGTGAATTTTTTCAGAGCTGGGGGTTTGGTGCTCAAACTACAATCAGGATGAAACTTTTGCTTGCAAAAGGGAAGGCCTGACTCTCTTTGTTCCACAGCACATGTCGAAGCCATATAGTCAGATCCCAACACAATGTAACTCGATTTTAGACAACACATATTTATAGTGTATGGTTTTGAGTCCCACTATTATAGTACACAGTGCATTTAAGTCAGTTCGTCGTGCTGCCCTGTATAAATGACCATTAGCTACAGCCAGTGGTGGGCCGTCAGGGCCTGCAAGGCCTTCTCTGCTGGCCTAGACAGAATCACAAAGTTATAGCTATTTTATCATTTAATAATTTTTCATAAATACACTACATGTATTATAATTGATAACAATATTTTTCCCATTATCTTATTTTCTCCTTGCACAGCTACTGCTTCCAGTGCAGCTTGTTTTAAGTAGAGCTTTTATCCAATCAGATTTCACCTCTATGTCTCTAGGTAAGAAGAGAGGCCCAAGGCCTGCAGACTCACAAGTGAATCCATGTGCAGTTTAAGTGAATGGGGACGATATTGTTGATTGTCATAGTCTTCAACCAATCAGATCTTTAGTTTGACATGTTGGGCGTATTCTTTGACGTGTCAGAGCCTTCTAGCTGGCCTAGCCATACGTGATTGGTTAGTGGACTAGCCGGACATGTTGGACGGTGACAATCCCAATATCTGCTGCCTCTGTCGAGCGGACATTTTCAGCCCTCAAACGCATTAAAACGTATTCAAGAAATACAACTGGCTCGACTGTCTTCACTGGCGTCCATGAATCAAGAAGGACTTCTTACTGGAACTAAAACGCACAGATGTACTGAACAACCGTGAGATTAAACTCTTTATTAACAAAGAAAGGAGGATGGACTTTGTCTTTAAATAGTGAACAGCAGCTCTGGTCAGTGAACTGCTTTTGTTTTTACATCTGCAGTAGCTTCAATATGCTTGTTTATATATTATTATTTGTACAACTTGTTTTTATGAAGATGGATTTTTGTTTGGTTTTATATGTGATGTAAAATTGTTACGTCCAATGTTGCGCTGGGGACACATTTAGTCGGTGCCAGTGTTGCCAACTTGGCGACTTTCACGCTAAATCTGGCGACTTTCTGAACCCTCTTGGCGACTTTTTTTGTCAAAAAATACTAGCGACAAATCTAGCGACTTTTTCTGGTGTTGTTAGAGACTTTTGTAGTATTTTGACTCTGACGTGAAAGCACGTACGTTCTGCACTGTCATGAACGAGCAGCAGGTGCTGCCGTGAGCCGCCCCAAAGCACTCACAGATGGTAACTCTCACATCAGCCTCGCACAGCAGTCCCAGCTGCAGTCAGAGGGGAGAGGAGACACACTTTCGGCGTATTCATGTAACGTTATCTGTACTCTGCAGTTAGAGTATTTATAGGTGTTGAGCTTCATTTTTACACGAAACAAATAATAACCGTAGCTGTGGCGTCATAATGAGGTGTGTCAGCTGCAGGACAGCAGTGAAGGCCCAGGTATAAAATGCACGGCCCGCCACTGGCTACAGCCCAGTTCAGGAATTTTACATTTACATTGTACATAGTCTTAGGATGCAGCATTTCAGAATCAAAAATACTTTACATTTAGATTGCTGACATTTACGTTTTCTTATTTTTTTTTTATTGACAATAAGCTATATATTTGAGTGCTGTGAAAGTAAGAATTATGTTTAGAACTTTTGCTAAGAAACAAAACTAGCAAATAAAAGATCCTAACAACACTTTTTGGTGCACAACACACTCCTCATCTGATTAAAACATGCATGATTTTATCTCTTAGATGTTGTCTCTAACAGAGAATATAGACCCGACAGCGGAACTATTGCTGCAGCTCCGTGCCATCATCTTGATGTGCTCTGCTCAAACTATGATGCATTTTATCTGACAAACAACAGATATGCTCCTCTTCATTCACACCATCCAACCCTCAAATATATGTAAAGGTAAGGTCAATATGTAATATATCATGACTCACAAAAGTTATTGTAACAGTGAATCCACAGACACCATTGAGATCATGGTTGATTCTAGCGGCATTTAAGCTTTTTCTTTTTAAAACAAGAAAACTCTCAAATGAACAGGTAAACATGTAAATAACTAAATAACCTCTCACTGTCAAAAACACTCTTCTTAAAGGAACTGCTATAGAGAAAAAAGGATCGGGTCAGGCAGGCGGAGCGATAATAAATCCCTGTAATCCTGGACACCAAAATGGCAGTGCGCCTTGATTCTTGCTCTAAATACTGAATTTCTCTGACACTGACACAGTCAAGTATAAAGTGATTCACCAAAAAACAAAGTGGCTGCATACAGGCAAATAGAAACCTGCATGCACTGGGAAAAAATACGACTTTAGCATATTAAAAAATATGATTGTGATTACAACGGAGAATGCTTAAACTCATAATTTGTTGCAGGACATATTATGTTATATCAATCGGAGAGAGAATTAAAAAAAAGGTTATTTACATAAATATTGCACAGCTTATTTCTTAAGGCCACACTTTCTTCCTGTGTGTGTTTCTTTTGACTAAGAACCCAAAAGGAATGAACCTGTTGTCAGAGAGGCCCTGCAGGTACAAAATTCCTTTAACGTAGGTGTATGATAAACATTGGTCTGGTTTGTCCTCATTCCCCCATCTCTCCTGTCCAAAGCACACTCCATTAGCAAAAATGGGTCAACTTTAATCCACAGCCAAATGAATGGAAATGAAAACGTTTCCATTTGTGATTGATGTTGCTGTGTGTGTGAGAGTTTCTGTAAGAGAGAAAGTGAATGAGCTGTCAGCACTAATTCGTTATGCAGGTGCCCTATAATGGGGTATGGACGAGTCTATGTGTGTTTGCCATACTCTCAATTTTGGAATAGGCTTTGTCATCATGGGGATACATTTAATTCTGCCAATATAACTACAAAGTAGAATGTTTTGAAATGAGACAAAATTTAATAAAATCACACTTCAAAGGAAAGTGCTAAAATAGTATGATTAGTTAGTCCATTCATGAACCTCGATGGCTGTTTCGCTGACCCTCAAGGCAGCTAGTATCCTGAATAACCACAGCAGCTGTCTATCTGTTGAGACACGTTCAGTCCGTCATCTTTCGAATGTCACAAAGAATGGGAAAGGTTCGAAGTTGGAAGAGAAAGAGGGAGGTGATGGTGTTATGGCAAGACAAAAATAACCCATACAAGGGCACCATAAATGGTAAATAAGTATTATGCATTTGTCACAGTGCAGAAAACTACAACTTTGTATGGTGGGAGAAATCACATTTCCTATCAGACAGTATAGTTTCAAGGCTGTAGAGTTTGGACGCAATGCAGAAACGACTACAATAGTCACGACACATCATCAGAATCGATTAGGAATCTGCTCGGATGTACCTTGGATACCTCTCGGGTTTACGAAATAAACTGTAACTAAAACTGGACGTAGCCACTCTGAGGTCACCCATTGGTTTGTGGACTACAGTTTTGAAGCCTAGAGTTTGGCGTCTTGGCCATCGCTGTCTTCCTTTTTTGAAACCAGAATTGAACATATTTGGATAAGAGGGTGGAGCCGGGGAGGAGCAATGCCAAGGTACTGTGAGCAGCTAACGTTAGTGCTAGCTAGCTGGCTTGGATAGCAAGGTGCATCCACAATTTACGTAAACCGATATATTAATTGGTAATACATTGGAGATATCAAAAGCCCCCAGTTAGTGTCACAGTAAACACACAGATGGCTAAGGCTTAAGGCCGACACCACACGATGATTATAAAATGGTAGTGTTATTATAACTGACAGAGTTATAATAACAGAGTTTCAGCAGTTCGGTTGAATTGTGTGTATTTGATCCCTGCTGTTAGTATGTTGTTTGTTTTATAACTGATGACTGTAAACTGAGATTATGGACCCAGTAGTTGGGGGGGAAATGCTGACCCTATTTGTTTGGAGCAGGTGGCCAGGAATTACACATTGCACCTCTAATGATATGTTATTAATCAGCATAATGACATATGACCTACCATATACCTATGGTAACAGCTGGTAACTGCACATGGGATGGGACTTTGTTCACAGCTTAGCAGGGATGACACACAGAAACAGCATGTAATTGCACAGCTCCAAATAATTTCCTTCTCAAATTCCTTTCAGTCATTCATGTTCTAGAACTGAAATCAAAGTAAACATATAGTTTATACCAAACTTATCTTCACATCGTTGCCAATCTGATGATTCTTGAATCCCTATTGAGCATAACCTTTAATTCAATGTGATGCTATTTGTAGCTCCAAACCCTCCCAAGGTGACTTATTCACCACTCGAAATCCTCCTAAAGCACTGCTTATGTCTGTTGTCTCGCAACAGCCTCATCATCTGATAAGCACGCTTGTTCACATTACTTTTGCTTTTTGTCCTTTTCAGTGAATGAGAAGCACAGTGATGAATGGAGGAAAGTTACTGCATGAAGTGAAATGTGCATCCCGTGTGTCATGACCTGTGTCGCAAGTTGAGCTGTAATGCAATCAAACATGAAAGAAAAATACACAAACCCAGTGGCCAGACCTCATAGTCTACTACCTTCAGGTGGTTTACCACCCAGTACAAATAAGAGATCAGAGTATTGTTCCAGTCATGACTTTCCTGTTACTGCTACATCAAGGATGTTGATGCATATGGAGGGGAAACATCAAACAAGTAGTAGGTATATAATGAATGAGAGAGAGGAAAGGAAATAGAAAAAATAGGAACAAGAAGTGACCAGAAATAGTGAAGTGGTTTACACTTCAGGAGGGGGGAGATGGAGATAAAACAGAGAGACAAAGAAAGGAGAGAGGAGTTTAGCCCGGCATTATTGGCTGATATTGGCTATTCACACAGTCAGTGCTTGCTGATAGGCAAGAAGCCCTGTTTGGAATTCATCAACACTGCATAGGAAGACAGCAGAGTACATCTTAACTGACTTCCTTTTACTTTTATCCCAATACGTTTTGTATAGAAGAAAAAATACTTCTATACAAAACTAGATTTTACTGGAGTAAATTGGTTTTGCAGTGACAGTACTTATACTTGAGTAAATATGCTTGTTCTTTTTCTGTCCCTTCTAGCATTTCTATAATTTAATAATGTCATAGGCACAAAGTACAGCTGATGTTGATGGGAATGCTTTTAGTTCTGCAGCATTTCCTCATAAACCAAAGGATAAAATAAATGTAGCTGTTGCCCTGATGGTGGCCTTAGATGAAAACAAGGGCATCGCCAAAAGTATTACATTTCATGCTGACAAGATTATGAATGTCTTCCCAAAAAGTCATGGCCATCCATCCAATATTAGTTGAGACATTTCACTGTTGTGAAGTTTGCCGATGAAAACTACCATCATCAGCCGGGTTACGAACAAAGATGAGACTTCATATAGAGAGGAAATCAACAAACTTGCAGAGTGGAGCTCAGAGAACAACCTGCTGCTTAACGTCAGGAAAGCCAAGGAGTTGAATGACTTTAGAAAAAAAGAGGTGAGGATGCACACCCCTGTCTACATCAATGGAGCTGAGGTCGGGCAAGTTAACAGCTTTAAGTTCCTGAGAATCAGCATCACAAACAACCTGACGTGGTCATTACACAAAGCTATTAAATGGCTGTATTTCTTAAGGAAACTTAATACGGCAAAATTCCCGTGCCACGTTCTTGTTAACTTTTAACACAGGCGCAATAGAAAGCATCCTGACTGCAAACATTACAAACTGGCATGGGATGTTCACGGCCCAGTACAGCTCTCATTGGCACCCATTTGAGCATCAATGATACTGGGGACAAGAGCTGCTCTGGTGGTCGATGGGGGGAAAGGTATAGTGAGATTTATGCTTAATCTGAAGTATTTTCAAAGAGAATGTTTTGATTTTATGAGAGAAATGAGGACAGGTTGGTTTGACAAATGCACAAAACTTTACCACCTGCAATAGAGAGCAGCACACAGCCACTTCCCCAAGTGTTTCTATGGGAAGCGTGCGAATGAAAGGTGAAGAGAAACTGCACTGCATACATATTTTATAGGCTGTATGTTTGACCATTATTTTTTTTTATAAATTTAGATTTGAAATATGTTATTTTCCATTGAAGTTTACTGCTCAGAATTGTTGTCATATATTCACAGCAACTTTATCTGTGATTGTAAAGTGCATTGTTCAGCTGGGAAATTTTGAGGATGATAAATCAGGATGATAAATTCCATATCAACAGGGCTGTAGAAAAAAGGTTTATCAAAGAAGAGAAGAAAAAAAAGTGTGAGATGATGGATGGGGGAAAGGAGGAGGTTAAGAAGAAGAAGAAGAAGAGGGGATGGGGAAGCAGCTCACACAGCTGAGTCGGTCAGGGCCCAGAGGAATTAGAAGCGAGGGTACGAACCTATTGTTCCAGCTGGGAGAGAGCAATCATCTGATATCATCAAACTGTAATGAATCTAGAGGAGAGGAAAGTTGAGGGACAAGGGTGTGGGAGTGAAGGAAAAAGGAGGTGAAAAATAGACACAAAGTTGAAAAAGAGGAATTTAAGAAAAAAAGCAGAAGGGGCTCAATGAAAAGTTGGATGGAGAAATAGTAGGAAAAGGCCAAATGTACTCTCTCTCAGGTCCAAGGCATGCCAAGACCTTGTTCAACACATCAAAAAAGGCAAGAGATTGACATAGGCTACAGAATAGAAATGAGATCCCTCTTCTACTTTTACTTTACCAAGCTGAATGCCCTGAAATCATCCACTTGGAAAGTTTAGGTATCAGACTTTGTCCAAAATACTTCTGAACACTTCCGGTAGAGTATACAGTGGGTACGGAAAGTATTCAGACCCCTTTAAATTTTTCACTTTGTTTCATTGCAGCCATTTGCTAAAATCAAAAAAAGTTAATTTTATTTCTCATTAATGTACACTCAGCACCCATCTTGACAGAAAAAAACAAATGTAGAAATGTTTGCAAATTTATTAAAAAAGAAAAACTGAAATATCACATGGTCATAAGTATTCAGACCCTTTTGCTGTGACACTCATATTTAACTCACATGCTGTCCATTTCTTCTGATCCCCCTTGAGATGGTTCTACTCCTTCATTGGAGACCAGCTGTGTTTAATTAAACTGATTGGACTTGATTAGGAAAGGCACACACCTGTCTATATAAGACCTTACAGCTCACAGTGCATGTCAGAGCAAATGAGAATCATGAGGTCGAAGGAACTGCCCAAGGAGCTCAGAGACAGAATTGTGGCAAGGCACAGATCTGGCCAAGGTTACAAAAGAATTTCTGCAGCACTCAAGGTTCCTAAGAGCACAGTGGTCTCCATAATCCTTAAATGGAAGAAGTTTGGGACGACGAGAACTCTTCCTAGACCTGGCCATCCAGCCAAACTGAGCAATCGTGGAAGAAGAGCCTTGGTGATAGAGGTAAAGAAGAACCCAAAGATCACTGTGGCTGAGCTCCAGAGATGCAGTAGGGAGATGGGAGAAAGTTCCACAAAGTCAACTATCACTGCAGCCCTCTACCAGTCGGGGCTTTATGGCAGAGTAGCCCGACGGAAGCCTCTCCTCAGTGCAAGATATATGAAAGCCCGCATAGAGTTTGCCAAAAAACACATGAAGGACTCCCAGACTATGAGAAATAAGATTCTCTGGTCTGATGAGACCAAGATTGGACTTTTTGGCGTTAATTCTAAGCGGTATGTGTGGAGAAAACCAGGCACTGCTCATCACCTGCCCAATACAATCCCAACAGTGAAACATGGTGGTGGCAGCATCATGCTATGGGGGTGTTTTTCAGCTGCAGGGACAGGACGACTGGTTGCAATTGAAGGAAAGATGAATGTGGCCAAGTACAGAGATATCCTGGAAGAAAACCTCTTCCAGAGTGCTCTGGACCTCAGACTGGGCCGAAGGTTCACCTTCCAACAAGACAATGACCCTAAGCACACAGCTAAAATAACAAAGGAGTGGCTTCGGAACAACTCTGTGACCATTCTTGACTGGCCCAGCCAGAGCCCTGACCTAAACCCAATTGAGCATCTCTGGAGAGACCTGAAAATGGCTGTCCACCAACGTTCACCATCCAACCTGACGGAACTGGAGAGGATCTGCAAGGAAGAATGGCAGAGGATCCCCAAATCCAGGTGTGAAAAACTTGTTGCATCATTCCCAAGAAGACTCATGGCTGTACTAGCTCAAAAGGGTGCTTCTACTCAATACTGAGCAAAGGGTCTGAATACTTATGACCATGTGATATTTCAGTTTTTCTTTTTAATAAATTTGCAAAAATTTCTACATTTCTGTTTTTTTCTGTCAAGATGGGGTGCTGAGTGTACATTAGTGAGAAATAAAATGAACTTTTTTGATTTTATCAAATGGCTGCAATGAAACAAAGAGTGAAAAATTTAAAGGGGTCTGAATACTTTCCATACCACTGTATTTTGAGTCTTGACCAGAAGCAAGAAAAATATCCACGCTATAGACATGTGAATGCATGTTTTGCTACTGTTTAACAGATCTATACAATTTATGATTACTCAATCAATTCAGCATTGCACCCCTATCACATGTCCGGACACTTGTCCTCTAGTTTAGGTCTTACCCAACTAAAACTACTGGGTGAAAGTGTCAGGATCCCTGTCTGACCCATTGTGTGTTAACCTATGTTTCCCCCAATCTCCTCTCCTCATGTGTCTGTCATTCCCAGGTTTGTTTTCTTATGCCATGTGCTTGGTGTTGTTTTCTCGGGCCTGCCTCCAGACACCTCCCATTGCCACAGCCCTGATTGATGCACAGCTGCGGACAATCTGGCTCTTTACCCGGCAGTATATCAACCCTGGTCTTGCAGGCCTGGGTCGTCAATCCGTATTGTCTTCTGCCTCGGTAGCCTCCGCCGCCGTTCCATAAGTTGAACCCCATTGTCTATTCCCGGACTAACCTCTCTGCTACGGGTGTAGAGTACTGATCGATCTGCCTACCCTCCGGTGTCGAGCCATGGGACATCACACCGTCGAGCTGCCTGCCCTCCGGTGTCCAGCCACGGGACATCACACCGTCGAGCTGCCTGCCCTCCGATGTCGAGCCACAGGACTCACACCGTTGATCTGCCTGCCCTCTTACTCTGGCTAAATAAAATCTGTTATACCGGACTCTGTCTCCTGTGGTCTTGCTATTGGGTCCTACCCGTGAACTCCCGTAACAGAACGGCTGGAGGAACACCAGCAGATGCTCAAGGAGATACATCAAGCACAGAGATCCATCGCAGCTGAGGTCTCTCAGATTGGCTGCATCGTGCAGGAACTGGCTCGGACAGTCCAGCCTCAGCCGGCTCCAGCACCGGACCCCGCACCTCCACTCCCCTCTCCGGTCCTCGCCCCGCCAGTTCGGGAGTCCCCCGTGCCGTCTCCAGATCCCTATGACGGAATGCTGGGGAGGTGCCGGGGCTTCCTGTTTCAATGCAGGCAGGCATTTAACCGCCAGCCCCAGACTTTCGCCTCGGACAGGTCCAAGTTTTCCTACGTGGTCGGATTACTGCGGGGAAGGGCTTTGGACTGGGCCACAAACACATTGAGTATCGACCAGCCTAATTTCGTGGATTATGTGAACTTTGTGGAGGATCTGAGGAGGGTTTTTGACCACCCGGTGGACTCCGAAGATGCAGCTCACGACAGGGCCAAGCGAGTGTAGCGGAACACTCAGTGGACTTCCACAGTCTCGCCGCCGAGTCCGGGTGGGGAGAGGCGGCGCTCAGGGGAGTTTTCCTTCACGGACTATCTGAAGGTGTGAAAGGTGAACCGGCCACCTGTAATAAGGCCGGTTCATTGGAGGAGCTGATTAAACTCTCGATCGGGCTGGATAATCGGATGCGTCAGAGGTGACGTGAGAGGACCTACAGGTCCCAAGGGGCATCGCCCGTGACGTCATCCTCTTCCAGCTTCCACCCTCATGCTCCTGCGTCAGCCTATCAGGACGAGCGGATAAGTCCTCAGGCTCCCAGTTCGTTCCCCTCTTCCACCTCGGAGGTGGAGCCTATGCAGCTCGGCCTTTGCTCACCTTTCGCCACAGGAGAGAGATAGGCGGATCAGAGCGGGCGAGTGCCTGTACTGTGGCCGCCTGGGACATTCCATTTCCTCCTGTCCAGTTCGGTCAAACGGGGGCGCTCACCAGTAATGGTTAGGATACTGGTGAGCGGACCCGAGCCTTCTCTCAACTCGCTACCAAGACTGTTGTTGCCTGCGTCTCTCTCTGCACTCTCGCTCTCTCTCTCTCTCTCTCTCTCGGCTCTGGTGGACTGTGGAACAGAACAAAATTTCATGGACACTGAATTTATAGCCAGAGCCCAGATTCCCTTAGAGATGCTAGAGTGTCCGCTAGTAGTCAATGCCCTAAACGGTAGCTTCCTGGCCAGAGTCACTCACCGGACCCAGCCGCTGCAGCTCATCCTGTCCGATAATCACAGAGAGAGACTTCAGTTTTATGTTTTTCCTTCTCCGCAAAACCCCCTAGTTCTGGGCCACCCTTGGCTCAGCACCCATAACCCTCAGATTGACTAGGCGGCGGGGAGGATTGCCGCATGGAGCCCCTACTGTCATGCTAACTGCCTAAGATCTGCGCTACCCCCTGGAGGACCTCCCCAGGGCTACCACGAGCCTTCGCCAGATCTCGCCTCTGTGCCCACCGCCTACCATGACATCGGGGAGGTATTTAGCAAGGCTCGGACACTCTCCTTACCACCTCACCGCCCCTACGACTGCGCTATTGACCTCCACCCGGGCGCTTCGTTCCCTTCCAGTCAGTCATATAACCTGTCTAGACCTGAGAAGGCGTCCATGGAGGAGTACATCTCACAATCTTTGAAAGCTGGAATCATTTGCCTGTCCTCATCACCACTCGGAGCCAGATACTTCTTTGTCACTAAGAAGGCTAAGAGCCTCCGGCCCTGCATCGACTATCAGGGTCTGAACAGCATCACCACCCGGAAAAAGTACCCTCTGCCACTGAATAATTCTGCGTTCGAACCCCTGTCTGGAGCCACGATCTTCACTAAGCTTGACCTTCGCAATGCATACCACCTGGTGCGGATCTGAGCAGGGGATGAGTGGAAGACAGGGTTCAACACCCCCCTCGGTCACTTCGAGTACTTGGTCATGCCGTTTGTACTAACCAATGCCCCCGCAGTTTTCCAGGCGTTGGTAAACAACGTACTCCGGGACTTCCTGAACTGTTTTGTGTTTGTGTACATAGATGATATCCTCATCTATTCTGCGGACCTTCAGAAGCGTCAGCTCCACGTTCGGTTGGTCCTCCAGCTCCTACTGGAGAATAAGCTGTTTGTGAAGGCAGAGAAATGCGAGTTCCATGGGACCTCGGTTCAGTTCCTGGGATTCATCATTGAGAAGGGTCAAGTGAGGACGGATCCAGAAAAGGTCAAGGCTGTAACTGAATGGCCGACTCCCTCCTCCCAGAAACAGCTCCAACAATTTCTGGGGTTTGCCAACTTCTACCGCCGATTCATCAGGAACTACAGTAAGCTAGCAGCCCCCTTCACTGGGCTCACCTCTTCCAAGACTATATTCGTATGGACACCGGAGGCCAGTCTGGCATTCCAACTCCTCAAGGAACGGTTCTCCTCCGCCCCCATTCAGCCCGACGACACCCGACAGTTCTTTTTGAAGTGGACACCTCTGACACAGGCGTGGGGGCCATCCTGTCACAACGTTCGGACTCTGACTCTAAGCTTCTCCCTGCCGGCGGTTGAACCCGGCAGAGAGGAATTACGACGTTGGAAACTGGGAACTGCTGGCAATTAAGCTGGCTCTTGAGGAGTGGAGACACTGGCTAGAGGGGGCTGTTCATCTGTTCGTGGTCTGGACGGACCATAAGAACCTGGAGTACATTCGGACGGCCAAGCGGTTAAACTCTCGCCAGGCTCGGTGGTCACTATTCTTCGGCCGTTTTGACTTTTCCATCTCCTACCGCCCAGGCCACAAGAATACCAAGCCTGACGCTCTCTCTCGCCAGTTCTCTCCCGAGGGTCACTCCTCCAGTCCTGGTACCATCCTCCCTGCAACCTGTGTGGCAGCCTCTCTCACCTGGGAGATCGAATCAGTGGGGCAGGACGCTCTCCGGAACCAGCCAGACCCCGGAGGCGGGCCTCCCAGCCGCCTCTTTGTTCCCCTGTCCGCATGCTCCCAAGTGCTCCAGTGGGCGCACACCTCCCCGTTCTCCTGTCACCCTGGCGTCAGATGCACCATTGATCTGCTTTGGAGAACCTTTTGGTGGACATCGCTGGAGGCAGACACTAGAGCATTTGTCCTCGCCTGCTCAACCTGTGCCCGCAATAAAGCGTCACACCGACCTCCCGCCGGCTTGCTGCAACACCTCCCAGTGCCACATTGTCCCTGGTCCCATATTGCCCTGGACTTCGTCACAGGCCTGCCACCCTCGCAAGGAAACACGGTCATCGTTACGGTGGTTGACCGCTTCTTCAAGGCGGCTCACTTCCTCGCTCTGCCCAAGCTTCCCTCAGCTCAGGAGACGGCTGACATCATGGTCAGCCAGGTGTTCCGTCTGCATGGGATCCCTATGGACATTGTTTCAGACCAAGGCCCGCAGTTCATATCCCAGGTCTGGAGAGCCTTCGGCCGGGTCCTCGGCGCGACCATCAGTCTGTCCTCTGGGTTCCACCCCCAATCCAACGGGCAGACAGAGAGACTTAATCAGGAGCTCGAGGCCTCCCTCCGCTGCATGGCAGCATCAAATCCCTCCAGCTGGAGTACTCACCTGCCTTGGGTGGAATATGCCCACAACTCCCATACATCATCGGCTACTGGTCACACTCCATTCGAGGCCTCCCTGGGGTACCAGCCACCTCTGTTCCCCGCCCAGGATGTGGAGATAGCCATTCCCTCAGTTCAGCTCCACCTCCATCGCTGTAGGAAGGTGTGGAGGGAGACCCGGGCCGCTCTTAAAATAAATGTTTGGCGGATCACCGCCACATCCCTGCTCCACATTACCAAGTCGGTCAAATGGTGTGGCTCTCCGCCAAGGACATCCCATTAAGGACCGAATCCCGGAAGATGTCCCCAGTTCATCGGCCCTTTTGAGGTTCGTCTGAAACTGCCCTCGTCCATGATGATCCACCCTATGTTCCACGTGTCACAGATCAAACCGGTGTCCACCAGTGCCCTGAATGGCCTGTGGTCTTGCTATTGGGTCCTACCCGTGAACTCCCATGACAGAAAGTAAGGGAAAGATCATTGTATGGTTACACAAAACCAATGATTGTTGGTGTTGTCATGGCAAAGGTAGTACTGATGAAATGTGTTGTTAGGTTTGGGGTTTTATCTAATAAGACTGGCCTTTTTGCGGTTTGCAACTAATCCAAAGGACAACCCGTGAGCATGACCGGATATGATGTGAACAGTGGTCTTCCATGTCAAAGTGAAATGCTAATTTGACCCAACTAAATAATTAATGCTATTTCAGCCTGAACATTAACTTCTTTAGGAGCCGCCATTGTTGTTTAACAGTCGCCTCTTTGTGTCCTCTCACACAAACTTAAACCACACCTGTAACTGTTATTAGCTCCTGTTGGACGCCAATTGATCTGGTCACTGCCTTGCCGAACACCACTACTAACAGGAAGGATTTTTGTGTATCATGTGGCATTGTAAGAATCCAGCTGTAAAAAAGGCTTTTTGAGTTTTAACTGTTTCAGCTCATTTTCCTTAGTCAGTTTAACTAAAACGTTAGGTGAACTTGAAATATCAAGTTTAACTGTGCCTAACTAATCAGTTCAATCAGAATAGTTCATGCAACATGTATTTCTTAGTTGACTCAACTATATGTATGTGTGGCCCCTGCAAAAATGCATAGGCAACCACACACAGCAAACAAAGACCGTCCACAACTGTAAATACTAGCAGACTAGCAAATCTGTTTTTAAGCAAAAAAACATATCAGCTGATCATATAGGCTGAACAACAATATATTTTTTAAGTGTGTGAAACCTCAACATTAGCTCAGAAGCCATAGTAGAAACTGAGAGCTGCCAACAGAATTTCACGTTTGACAAAGGGTTTCATTTTAAATGTTCAGATGTGACTCAACTGCAATTTGCTTTTATTTTATGTTTGAATATAATTTTGTGGACATTTACAAAAATAAACCCATTTTTGAACCACCCTTTTTTCCACTGTTCATGTAGAGTCATCAATGACATTAGAAAGCAACTCCTGTGTGTGCGGTCTACTGCCAAATCTGATTTGATTGTTGAATATACTTTTTGATGTATAAAATGTTTGTACTGTGATACTTATTTAGCTGGGATTATTCCTTGCAATTTAATATTACTAGCTAAAAATAGAAAAGTATATCATTTTTTATTTTTTTTTATTTCATGTGCACAGATAATCAAAACACAGCTTTATAAGTACATTTATGGAGCAACTCTTCATAGTTTAGGTGCAGGAATACCTGATACAGAAACTCAGAAAGCCCTTTGGCAAATGTGAATGGATATAACTAAGTATGGAAATATCAATCTGAGTTTGACTATTTTTTTTCAGAGGCTGCACTGTGTACGATGGAACAACCTATCCGTAGAGTCATATGAATTGAATCTGCAAGTTCCACACATTTTCTTCAGCCAACCAAAGGCTCTACTTTATATGTATTGTAAACGCAGCAAAAATCCTTAATGATGACTCATCACGCCCTAATATCGAATCAATAAAACCATCACAACTTCATTATCCACACCCTTTTGCCCAACCTATCAGTCAAAATAATGTTTTAAGATCTTTACAATATTCTTTTATTTTTCATCTTAATTTCAGGAGGAGTTACATAATACTGAGGACAGGTCTTATAATGCTTCTATATCGTATATCTCAGCTGAATGCGTAGAATGCATAGAGCATGCCCTATTTAGCATATACCTGATTGCACAAGCTAAACCTTACCAGCTAAAACTACACATAATATTGTCGAAGGGAAAATTTATTGTTTAGCCTATTTTTTTTTTCATAGTATTTGTTGAAACAAAACTAAATGATGCCTTATTATTGTCTAATCCCTTAACAACCAAGAACAGGTATACACTATACAGGTTACTATTTGACTAACAAAATTGCAAATTACATTTAAATATTGATTGTGTCATAACTAGTACCTATAGGATTTTTTTATTAAGTTGTAATGACACCATGTGATTTGATGTTATGCAGAATATATTGCCTTTGTCGTTGCCTACCAACACTGGGTAGTAAATCAATTTGGTATAACGATGGTACATGCTGAATTACTGATTTATTTTATTATGTTCTTTAGACTTCCAGTTCGAAAGAGGAGGCTACAAAAAGAGTGGACACTGGCCTTCTCTTAGTTTCACAAGAAACGAGGAAGAGTTTCTGGCAAGAGATGAACGATGTTGCTGTTTTACTGGAAGAGAACATCATTCTGAAGTCTTTTGAACGCCTGGTCCTGTCCCAACTAAAAACCCTCACTGACCCACTACTGGACCCCCTGCAGTTCACCTACAGAGCCAACAGGTCTGTAGACGACGCAGTCAACTTGGCCCTTCACTTCATCCTCCAGCATCTGGACTCCCCAGGAACCTACGCCAGGATCCTGTTTGTGGACTTCAGCTCTGCTTTCAACACCATCATCCCGTCTCTGTTGCATGACAAGCTCTCCCAGCTGCACGTGCCCGACTCCACCTGCAAGTAGATCACAGACTTCCTGTCTGACAGGAAGCAGCACTTCAAGCTGGGAAAACACGTCTCAGTCTCCCGGACCATCAGCACCGGTTCCCCCCAAGGCTGCTTTCTTTCCCCTCTGCTCTTCTCCCTGTATACGAACAGCTGCACCTCCAGTCACCAGCCCGTCAAGCTCCTGAAGTTTGCGGATGACACCACCCGTCATTGGACTCATCTCTGGTGAGGATGAGTCCGCCTACAGGTGAGAGATTGACCATCTATTGACCTGGTGCGGTATGAACAAATTAGAGCTCAACGCTCTAAAGACAGTGGAGATGGTTGTGGATTTCAGGAAGAATGCAGCCCCACCTGCCCCTATCACCCTGTGTGACTCCCCCGTCGACGCTGTCGAGTCCTTCCGCTTCCTGGGCTCCACCATAACCCAGGACCTCAAGTGGGAGCTGAACATCAGCTCCATCACCAAGAAGGCTCAGCAGAGGATGTACTTCCTGAGGCAGCTGAAGAAATTCAACCTGCCAAAGACAATGATGGTGCACTTCTACACTGCATCATTGAGTCCATCCTCTGCTCTTCCATCACAGTCTGGTACACTGCAGCCACTGCCAAGGATGCAGGCTGCAGCACATCATTCGCTCTGCTGAGAGGATGATTGGCTGCAATCTGCCGTCCCTCCAGGACTTGTTCGCTTCAAGGACCCTGAAGCGACCAAGAAAGATTGTAGCCGACCCCTCTCATCCTGGACATAAACTGTTCGTGCCCCTTCCATCTCGCAGGAGGCTGCTGTCCATCAGGACCAAGACCTCACGCCACACCAACAGTTTCTTCCCGTCGGCAATCGGGCCCATTAACAGAGCCCATTACCCCCCCACTGACTCTGTCATCCCAGGACAATTTCCTACCGGTCACTCCCCTGCACATCCCTTCATATTTAAATACACTTGACACTTTTACATTACACTTACATTAAACTTCTTTAAAGTACTGTTATCTGTGCACTTTATTTTATATTCTATTGTAGATTTTAATGTTTCCATTTCTTGCACTGTGTTGATTGTTTATTAATGTTATTGTTTAATGGTATTGTTTGTTATCGTTTAATGTTATTGTCTAATGTTATGCACTACCCGCCATGACAAATTCCTTGTATGTGAAACATACATTGGCAATAAACGGTTCTGATTCAGATTCATAAAGCCTCTAGTGGTCCTTGTCAGAAAAACGAAGACATGGGTTTCATTTCAAGATGAACCACTGCTGTAGTTTCTCTCGTGGGGACAGTCAAGATAGTTAGCAGGAGTTTCCGTTACCGTGGCTTAAGACACAACGGAAAGAGCACAAATATGACAGCTGGACCATCCGTGCATGGCGTGATGATTCCCTTCAAATTGCCAATGCTAGCAATGGAAATGCCGACTCTGTGTGTGGGAGTTTGCCTGTGTATTTTTGTTCAGCTCAGCATCTAAGAACTCTGCTGAAACCAGGAAAATTCTAACCTTTCCATTGATGTAATGAAATTGCACCAAAAAATGTCCCATGTATTATATCTGAACATATTAATATTCCAATTCAATGGTTTTTCCTCATTTAATATCAATCCTTCACAAAGAAATCACAAGATCTATTCATCTTTAAGTGTAGTGTACTGCAAGTGATATCCAAAGAGCAGTCTGAATAGCAGGTTTGCAGGTTATTAGCCAAACTAATTTGGGTTGAGGGATTTTAGTTTTTTTATTTATTTTAAGTTTTTATATTGTAGTGATCACAGAACGTATTGCATTGCTGTATCTAGCAAACCCTCTTCCTCTGATCTCCTGCTCTTTTGTTTGGTTGTCGCAATTAGATTTATTCTAATTAGGTAAATTGAAATCAGGCAGCAGGTAATTTGTTGGTCAAAATAGAAATTGTCTCGGGTTTATTGTCAGCTGAAAATCATTACGTTATCCAGCTGCTCTCAAACTGAGTCAAATTACAATTCAATTACTCAACAGTCATCAAAGTGCTGAAAGAGACCGATGAAATCATTATCTCTCATGATCCAAGTTTGCCTGGCTCAATTACCCACACCTTTATTCCTGACCTAAAATGCCCAGATATTCAAAGATGTACAGAAATAAATCCCAGGTATGTCAGGAAGCTCTCTAAGTTGCAGCTTAATTTCCATAGTGCTCTAATTAGGGTCTAAAGCAACAGAGACTGGGCACTATTCTGCCTTTGATCTTTCAATGTGTAATGGATTATTCATGTAAAGGTCTTCCAGCAATCATAGCCCAAGGAGTAGAAACCAGCTGGGACCTGATGCTATTTCTGATTCAAAGGGCATGATATTAAAACAGGGTGTTTTTGTCCATAATTGTCACCATTTATAATAAAGAATAAGGTGAATTTATTTAAAATCAAAACTTTAGTAAATGGCTGGACCACAGTCTGCTTAGATAATGTGAAAAGAATGACGATGGAACAACAATGGCTGAGCCTCGTCGACACTTCCTCACAATCCCATGGGAACCAGACAAATCTGCGAGCTTATGTTTTATTTGAAGGTTAAATTCAATTTCAATTTATTTTGTATCACCCAAAATCACAAATTTGCCTCAGAGGGCTTTACAACTGTACACATATGACATCCAAATTGTCTGTGTAATTGTAATATTTAACACTGGATTGTTGGCTATTAGTCTCATATTGTGCAACGAAGGTTTAATCTAAAGACATATCGTGTGTAATTGATAATAATAATTATGATAATAATAATAATGAAGCTTTTTTATACAACACGTATCAAAACGAGCATCAAAGTGCTGGGAACGAAAAGGAGCGTGTTTGGTTATCAGCAAATATGAAACTAAACTATCAACATCAATGGAGTTATCAACATCAATAAGTTCATAAATTAGTGTTCACTCAGAATGTACACAGTCAAAGTACTGTTCTACAATCAGAGCGAACAGTGAAGGCTGAATTCGAGCACAGGCCACTACATCCAGCTGTTATCACATACATATGCACAAGTTTATTAAATCCAAATAGTAAATGATCAAATCAAATAATATCAAAAGCCAACAAACACTATCATACTTTTGTAACTAATACCTTACTTACTTACATACTTTTGTCTAATACCTAAAGTCAAGTGAACAAACTGTGGTGTGAGAATATATATGTGTATGTGCATGTACTGTATGTATACGGGGGTGTATGTGTGTAGGGGAGGAGCAAACTCAGACAGTGGTAGGATGTAATCTCAAACGGGGCCGTGCCCGGTGGGCCTACAAACAAGATGGCGGAGGTAAAAGAATACGACAAAATAGAGGGAGGTGGCTACGTACGTAACCATGTGGGTCGACGCACAATGTGGGTTGAGACAATAGACTACATACTTACGTGTCTGAGATGGTTAGCTAAATCAGTATGCGTGTCTAACTATGTGTGTGCGTGTTAGTAGGAAGAGAGAGAGAGAAAGAAAAGAACTCTAAAGCAAGGCACTTAGCGCCACCGTAAGATGTAAGAACAGCTTCTCTGTCACGTAAAAACTGCGGTCAGATTCAGATCCGGCCAGCCACGTTTATGCAGTGATAGTTACAGTTCTAAATCATACTCACGGAGCCGATTGAAAGAAGAGAAAACAAAACCGAACAAAATAAAATAATCCCCAAAACAAAGCAGATCTTTGTCAATGCGGTAAAATAAAAATATTGCTTTCTTATCACCCTGAAACCCGGCCGGCGAATCAAGGTTCGGCCCGCCGTGGTTCTGGTCTTTAAAGTAATAAAACCACAATCTCCAAATCCACTAGCAGTGACTGATCTAATGCAACACAGTTACAGCAGAAAATACACAGTGTAGCGGGACTCAGCGGTCCGCGATGCTTGCACAATAACACGTTCTAAACACTACAGTAAGTTAAACAATACAAGCTAAAGGAATACCACACTAAATGACCTAATTAAGCCCAGACACCAGATAAACTCTCACTATGAGAAGGTTTCTTTTAGTCGGATGGTCCTTCGAGTGGGGAACTCCACTCGGTTGCGCAGCTCCAAGCGTGGCGCAATTCAGCCTCAGTCTCTGCAGAGAGGAGGGCTCTTCGGCGAAGAAAAAGGGAATTGTCGTCCTTTGGCCGGCACTGTATACATTAATGGTGAGAGAACGGGTCGTAGAAGTTATTCGTTCTCTCACTGCAGGATCCAAAAACAAAAAATATAAAAACACAGTCTATGTTCGTCCAGCGAATTTGATTTGAGATCTAATAGGTTTTCTTGAGAGGCAAACGTCTCCTAGGAGACCTCCTGGCACCAAGTGAGCTCGGACGGAAAGGGATGATTGATTTGAAAGTCGTACTTGGTTTTATCAGATGCCTGTCCTCAGGTCATAAAACCGGTAGGGGGTCCCTTTTGGCCAATGAGGGACCAGTATTAAGTTTGGCTGGATGTACTCTGAGGTGTGGCACATTCCTAAGATCCTGAGTGCCCTATCTATCAGGATCAGGCCTCTTGTTAAACATCAGGCCAGCATATGCTCCTTTGTTTAAAAGTACATGTAAGGGCCTTAGGCCATGTCCACATTACTCCGTTTTTACTCCGTTTTTGCTACGTTTACACTGAGCGGCCACACTACGCCAGAGTTTTGGAGCACCCGAAACAGAGGAGTCTGAAAACTCCCCCGAGGTTGGAGGTATTTGAAAACTCCGGGGTTTTGGTTGAGTGTGGACGGTCGGAAACGGATGTGTGTTAGAAAAAATGAGCCCACACCCGTGCTCGCTACTGGATTGGTTATTAGCAGCCATGACGTCTCCGTCCCCGATTCGTCACACTCACTATCACGTGACCTGTACCCGGAAGAAAACAAACAGGCAGGGCGACCAGCTATTAATTTCAACATGGAGAACTAATTTCAAGCGTTGCTGCTAGCACAACAGCTAGCAGGTGTTGTGCAGTAAAAGTCTGCATTTCTGTGGTGGAAGCAGCTGTTATTGGAGCGATTAGCGAGCGCCGTGACCAGCGGCGTCATCAGCCCTATGGAGCGGCCAAGCCAGTTAGCCGTAAATGCTATTCAGAGCTACGTTGTTTTTAGATTCTAATGAGAAGACAAGCTTCTTCATTTTACTTCTTCCGTTTGGTAGCCTTGAGAGACCTTAGTCTGTAAGTATGTCTGTATGAAGCATGAAAAGATGTACGAAGATATATTATATTCGCTCTTTTAGAATAGCATTTGTGTTGTATTAAATGCTAATCGGGGTTAGCATTTCCCCATTGGCGGTAATGTTAAAATTAGCTTAGAAGCTAGCTAGTCGGACATGTTACATGATGTTCAAAGCTAGAGTTGTGCCCTAAAAGATGGAGCAATTCCCCCATGCCCTAAAGAATTGATAGAGGGAGAAGATGCTGTCCCTGTTTTTCTGCTGGGTGACCCAGCTTATCCCCTGATGCCGTATCTCATGAAGGAATACCCCAATGGCGGAGCTACACCACAGGAGCAGTATTATGGGCTATCACTTTGCAAGGCACACATGGTGATTGAATGTTCATTCGGAAGTTTGAAGGCAAGATTTGCAACTTTAAGGAGGGCAATGGACATAAACATGGAGGACCTTCCCTTTGTCATATATGCTTGTTTTGTGCTCTACAACTATTGTGAGGTTCACAAATAAACTTTTAGCGAATAATGCATAAATGCAGCTCTGCAGTACGAGGGACTTCCAGCCACCTAGCAGAGCCACGAGAGCAGACAACAACGAAACCGAGGGGAAGCGCATTAGACGTGTGCTAACCACATTTCTTGACCCATAACATAGTAGGAAGCAGCTGTTATTGGAGCGATTAGCGAGCAGCGTGACCAGTGGCATCATCAGCCCCCACGGAGCGGCTGTCTGAAGCTACAGTTAGCAATAAATGCTATTCAGAGCTAGGAGTAACAAACAGACAACAACACAGAGGAAACGAGTGAGAGACGAGTGATTGACGTGTGTTTGATCACATTTATGGACCCATAATCTAGTAAACGTTTACCTGTATGTGTTGATTTTAAAGTAAAGTTGATGTGAGAGAGAGAGAGAGAGAGAGAGAGAGACCCGCAGCGCTGTAACTACGTCTGAAAAATAAAACTTCACAAAATTTTTCCACGAACTGTCTGTTTGAGTTTATAGAGGAAGATTTTAGAGGAATATCTTAAGTATCAAATACAACATTTCATTATTAAAGACTACTTTAGTACTCTGTCGTATTGTTTTTAACTAAGCAAGCGATCCACTTCCTGTTTACACCGCCACGCGCATGCACGTTAATGGTCACGTGCTGTCCGCATTCAAAGGCTGCCGTGTGGATGCAGATCAACTCAAGAATGATGCTGAAACTCCCGTGTGGACGGAGATCGTTTCTATTTGACAACTCTGCATCCAAATAGAAACGGAGTAGTATGGACATGGCCTTAGTCAGACTCCAACAAAAGTGTTTAAAAGGCAGACATAAAAAGAACAAAGGATAGCAGACAATGCAGATACACGCATGTTTCCACATAAATATATATTTACAAACATGTATGAATAAATCCGAACAAGGTCTGTAAACTACAAGTCGCCTACAGATCACATCTAACAGGAAGTATTAGTAGCCATTGTTTACTCCCGTGATCAGCTGATCTCGCTGAGTGAGCCACGGCTGCTGCCAGGCGCAAGGCCTGAGATCCCGGCGGAGCTACGGAGAAGACGCCGGGGCTGCAGATCTGGAGCCAAACGGAGGGCGAAGAGGAGGAAGTACAAACCTTCGGTACCGGCGATACTAGTGGGGAACGTGAGGGCTTTGGCAAATAAGACGGACGAGCTCGGCGCGCTGGTAAAGACCGAGAGGTACTTCCGTGAGTGCAGCATCATGTGTTTCACGGCGACATGGCTGCACGCGGATTTCCCGGACCACAGTGCGTCGGTGCCCGGCTTCAGGACTGTTCGGGCGGACAGAGACGTTATACAGAGCGGCAAGAAGAGAGGTGGCGGGATTGCAATGTTTGTGAATGAGAGGTGGTGCAATCTCGACCATGTGTGTGAAAAGGAACGCTTCTGCAGCCTGGACATTGAACTTCTAGCCGTGGGGATGCGTCCATACTATTTGCTGAGGGAGTTCTCATCCGTCATTGTTGTCGCTGTGTACATCCCCCCATCAGCTGATGCTGAGACAGCAGTGGTCACTATCCACTCCACTGTGTCTGGACTGCTGAGTCAACATCCTGGTGCATTTTTGGCAATTACTGGAGACTTTAATCACACCACTCTGGATAAAGCTCTGCCAACTTTTCACCAGTATGTTGACTGCCCCACAAGGAACAAGAAAACTCTGGACCTTCTGTATGATAATGCAAGGATGCATACGGTGCCACTGCCCTTCCCCCCCCTTGGCAGGTCTGATCACCTCCCCCTCTGTCCCCCCTGGTGAGCTGCATAGACACAGAGCCCTCAACATCAAAGGGCTCTTCCACCACTGACACTATGACGACCCTCCCCCCCTCTCTGTGACGACTGGCCAGGTGAGAAGACAGCTGGAGAGACTCCATTTAAAGGAAAGGCTGCGGGACCTGATGGCGTCAGCCCCAGGGTCCTGAAGACCTGCGCCATCCAGCTGTCTAATGTCCTTCAACACCTCTTTAACCTGAGCCTGAAGCAGGAGGAATTCCCGGTGCTGTGGAAGACATCGTGCCTGGTTCCTGTACCAAAGAAGACGACACCATCTGGCCTCAACGACTACCGACCAGTTGCCCTCACATCACATGTGATGAAGGTGCTGGTGAGGCTGGTCTTGGCCCACCTCCGACCGCAGGTGAAATCCTCACTGTACCCTCTGCAATTTGCATACCAGCCTCATGTGGCAGTGGATGACGCCATCATCTACCTGCTGCAACGAGCTCAGTCACACCTGGACGGAAACGGTGGCTCTGTGAGAATCACTTTCTTTGACTTCTCCAGTGCATTAAACACCATCCAAGTGCTGCTGCTGAGTGAGAAGCTGCGGGTGGTGGGGGTTAACGCGTCCACCGTCTCCTGGATCACTGACTACCTCACAGGCAGACCACAGTTTGTCCGACTGGGCAGTGTGCTGTCTGATACGGTGGTCAGTGGTGCTGGAGCCCCACAGGGAACTGTTCTGTCTCCCTTCCTGTTGACCGTATATACACCACTGACTTCCAGTACAACTCAGGGTCATGCCATCTGCAGAAGTTCTCTGATGACTCTGCAGTGGTCGGGTGTATAGGGGACGGACGGGAGGAGTACAGGGCAGTAGTGGTTGACTTTGTAGAGTGGGCCAGTAGAAATCACCTGCTGCTGAACATGGCCAAGACCAGAGAGATGGTGGTCGACTTCAGGAGGAAGACGACGACTCCACAACCGCTGAGAGTTCTGGGAGAGGATGTGGACATGGTGGAGGAGTACAAGATCCTGGGTGTCTCCATCGACAACAGGCTGAACTGGAAGACCAACATCAACGCTGTGTACAAGAAGGATGAGTCGACTCTTTTTCTTGAGGAAACTTCAATCCTTCAACGTGTGCAGCAAGATGTTGGAGATGTTCTATCAGTCTGTTGTAGCCAGTGCACTGTACTTTGCCGTAGTCTGCTGGGGGAGCAGCATTGGAGTCGGAGACACCAACAGACTTAATAAACTGATTAAGAAGGCCGGCTCCATCATTGGCTGCAAACAAGACAATCTGGAAGAGGTGGTGGAGAGGACACTGAAGAAACTATTATCCATATTGGATAACCCGGACCACCCTCTCCACCACCTACTGCAGGGACAGCGGAGCACTTTCTCCAACAGACTCATCCAGCTCTGCTGTCACAAGGACAGATACAGGAGAGCATTCCTGCCCACTGCAATAAGACTCTATAATAAATCACCTCTGGCCAAATCATAAGACTATAACACTGCTACACTGTTGTTGCTGCTGTTGGCGATCTTGTGCACTACTGTTTAGTTAATTTTTTCCTACTTAGTTAATTTAATACGATTCTATTTAGTGTATATACTGTGCATTTGTATTACTTTATTTTCTTAAATTTAATAGGTCCTGCTCTGTTATTTTATTGTATTTTATTATATTGTATATATTGTGCATTTTCCATACTTAATATTTTTATTTTTATTTTATTGTGTAACTTCGTTTGCTGCTGCCACAGACAAATTTCCCCTTGGGGATGAATAAAGTATACATCTAATCTAATCTCTCTAATCTAAGTAACTGATTCTTTGACTTCCTGTTTATTCCTTGAAGGCGGCTGAAAACTGTCCGACTGGGCCGCAGTTCTTTGCCTGCTGCTACCGCCTGCTTTCGTTTACTTTCCAGGTAACGCGCAGTTCATCTCCAACGGGCCTAATATTTTGCAACTCCTGTAAACATTTTAAGTTGAAATTGCCATGTTACCAGTTTTTTTTATCCCACTTCACAACAAGTTTCCCACACATGATAACATACGCGTACTCTTTTTAGATTTTAGAAGTTATTTTTGTCTAGCTCCCAGTTAGCCCTTAACCTGTATTTCCATACAAATGAAAACGGAGACTCTTGCTTGAGATGACATGCTTGAGAAACACATTCTCACTCCCAACTCCACTTGGTTGTGGACCTACGCTTCCAACTATTACGCTCTACGTAACCCTCAAGTGTCAGCTTGTCAGGGAAGGCTTGTCAGTTTCCACTTGTAACATGGATTGTGCATTTTCAAAATTCACAGAAAACGTACCAATTCTACTCATAAAGTGCAAATTGATTTGAGAAGTCATGCTTTGTTACACATTGATCATTTTGAAAATCAATACAGTTATGTTGAGTATAATGGATAACCATTCTTATTTTATTGAAATTGCAGGTTGCCTGCAGCATACGAAATAAAGGTAATACTTTATTTTCCCAATATATTTCCTGGAAATAAGTATTTAATTATATAAAAAATACAATAAGTATACGGAACATATAACGTTCTTAAACTGTCTTTTTTGTCAAACAGCTCAACAAAAATGCCAATCCTATATTTAGTCATCTTTCACTTATTGTGTAAACTTTATTTAGATTTTTTGGTGAAGTAGTCTTGCCTGTTGCTAATTCTGATGACATCATGAGGGTTATTTTGCCAGACTCATCATTCACCTTTAAAACAATCATTCACTTCATTAAGTTGTATTATATGTATATATTTTTAATGTTTACAGGATTTGTGGGTTTTAAAAACACAGTGACCAATCACTGCCATCCAAGGGCACCAACAGTTGTCATTGTCTTGTGCATCTTTACATTATGATCAGGTAGGTGCCTGTTATCAGCAAAGCTGTTCACTTTATCGAAGAAAAAACACAAGGGATTTATTTCACAAACTGTGCATGCTGGCAAATTAATGGCATGCAGATAGTATCCTGGTGGCCACTACCTCCGCATGCCAACTTTGTCCTGAAGTGCTTGTCCACATTTCATTGGCACAGCTGGTTCAGACGTGTTTGGACTTTGCCTCTGATGTAGAGGGTGGAAGTATGGAAGGCAACCTGGTACCGCATACTAAAACAACTTTAAACCTACACCATGAGGTCAACAAGTGGAAGTGCCTCAGGGCCCACAGCAGTCCACGCGCATTACCACATGAGAGAGGAAGACGAAGAGGAGGAGGAGGAGAAGATAAAAGGAGGATGAGAGGGTGGGGTGGACAGCAAGGTTAAGGGGAGGGAAAATGTCAGAGAAACAGATTAAAGAGTGAGAGAGTTGAACAGAAAGGTGAAAAGAGAAACTGAGAATCCCTGCCTCCGTTAAAACGACACCTCTAATTAAGTGCTCTCTGATAGGTGTTGTAGAGAAAAGGAGGGGAAATAGGAGAGAAAGTGGTGGGAGGAATGGGAAGCAGAGCAGAGGCCAGAATCAGAATCTGTTTGTTTCTGTCATTTTCTAGCAAGGTCAACTGGACAGGGCTGGTGCCATATGAATTCTGCACACCTCCTATTTATTTTTACTACTACTCCTCCATCTATCTCATTCCCTCCTCTTCAACCTCCATCTCCAAACAAAATTGATATTTGTTGTCTTTGCAAGACCAGGGGTAAACTGTCATTGCTGGGCAACCTGTATCTTGATGGCTAATTTCAATTCCTTCGCTTCACAGCTCCCCACACCTCATCAGCTTTCACAGTCACTTTACTTTCATGTGACAAAACACAATCTCTCACTCAGTTCCAGGAGATGGATGAAAAGAGTGCTTGTCGGAGAACCTTAGTCATCATAACCCTGGGTTAGACCAATATATTGTGCTTCCTCAACTGCTTTTGCAGGTGCTGCAGAGTCAAATGTCTAATTTGCAGAATAGAAGAAATGTTAATGTTCACCACGTTTAAATGTGTACTTTAATGTGTCATGACAGTACTATGGCCGTGTTAATTAAGTACCATTGCCTTACAGACCTCCTGCAGCCAGGCAGTAAGGGTGATGACACAGGTGACGTGACATCACGATGACAGTTCCGTGCCGACAGTAGGACCTCGGAGGGGCACTGGAACTGGGCCAGCATCTCTCTATGAAACATTTATGTAATAAATGCACTAGAATATTCTGGAGATAGGGATAGGGTTAGCATGACAGTATGGGCCTTCAATCTGAAAGATCTGCCAGTAAGAGAAGGCATCTCTTCTGTTTAGTAAGCCAAAACAGTCTTTAGCTTTAGCAGCGAGAGAACAGAGTTTTTTTTGTCCATGACTTTGCTCGTCAAAAACTCATCAGTCAAATATTTTTCCTGACATTAAGGTCAATTACTGTGAAGTTCTCACTGTGTTGGGAAAAAAGAATGTTGTTGGCCTCGATGAAGTGTGGTTTAAAAAAGTCGTTTGAACTTACATCTTCTCTTCATTATACTGGATGAAATGGTGTGTCATAAGTAGATGTCGGTATGTCACGGATACAAGCGGCCTAAATGTAGTGTGTCTGGACTCCGCCTTACAGAGCTCCGAGTAGAGATGCTGCTCCTTGGCGTCGAAAGGGCCAGCTGAGGTGGTTCAGGCATCTGATCAGGATGCCTCCTGAGCGCCTCCCTTTAGAGGTTTTCTGGGCATGTCGAACTGGTAAGACGCCCCGGCCTAGACCCAGAACATGCTAGAGGGATTATATATCTCGTCTGGCCTCTGAGCGCCCCCAGGAAGCGCCCCCCCCCAGGACGTTGAAAATGTTGCTGGGGAGAGGGACGTCTGGA
>NW_022280341.1:0-1021 GCF_004355925.1 Anarrhichthys ocellatus
ATCGATCGTCTGTCTTGATCATCCATCGATCGTCTGTCTTGATCATCTATCGATCGTCTATCTTGATCATCTATTGATCATCTATTGAATTAGTTCAGATATCTTACGGTGATCTGGTTCTTATTGCTGCTTTAGTGATGCAACTGATCCTCTGAACTGTTGGTTGTGTTGTCTAACAGAAATATGTGATATATTTACTGTATTAACATTAATATTAACATGCTAAATGAACTACTTGTCTGAACACAAAGCCACAGACAGCATCTTCTCCTTTTGTTTTATTTGATCCTGCACATCTTGTGCTGCAGTCATGAAGGCGAGCTAACTGACTGGATTCTGAATATTAGCCGACATAAACAGAAACTAAGCATCACTAGTTCAACATTAAGCGTGCTGAACCTCCACATATGTACCGAGGCGTTTATACTTATTACAGTGAACTTAATCGTTCTTTAAGCCTTTTTTCAGGAAGAAGAAACTACTGAACTCTTTAGATTTAATCTTAGTTTCACAGATCTGTAGATTAAATCAACGTAATCAAACGTCTTTTTAAACATTAGACCTTTAATGTATTATTAAGTATTTACATCAGGACTCTGTGTCAGTAAATGTTGATCTTGTGTCTGTTAGGGAGAGACGAGACGATGCAGCCGGCCAACAAGCCGTCCTTCCTCGAGTACTTTGAGCAGAAAGAGAAGGAGGCCAACAGTCACAAGGAGGGAGGAGACAGAGGAGACAACAACGCAGACAACCGCAGACTGCCCACCGAAGGAGACCTGGAGGTGGTGAGTAACCTGTGTGTGTGTGTTAGCTTTAGCCACGGCATGCTATGCTAACATTAGCAAGTCAACCTACTGAAGCCCAAACTAGTCGTGATGGTCATTGTTAGGATTCTATCGATACTAGTACTCTTATCGATATTCTTATCGATACTCTTATTGGTTCCTTTTGATTATTTTGTAAGAAAAAATGACGAGAGAGAGAGAGAGAGAGAGAGAGAGAGAGAGAGAGAGAGAGAGAG
>NW_022280341.1:1031-12951 GCF_004355925.1 Anarrhichthys ocellatus
AGAGAGAGAGAGAGAGAGAGAGAGAGAGAGAGAGAGAGAGAGAGAGATGCTCCGGTAGAAACGTGAGGATAAAAAGGAGTTTCTTCTGAGATCTCAAACACGTTGAGCGGCTTCGTGCTGAGGTTTAATTTTAGATCTGTCCACTCTATTTCTGTATTTGACTTCCATGTCATGATCTAAAGTCGTGTCTTGTTGTCTGATTTAAATCTGTATCCATCTCTTCCTCACATGTGAAGGTCATGTGTGTAGAAAGTCCCTGGTATGAAGATGTGTTTGACGTTTATATTTAGTTTGTATCTGTGTGCTTGAGCCAGTTCACTGTTGTTCTAGTGCAGCTTAGAACATGTGGAGGGAAGAAGCTCTACCGTCTATTATTCATGAGAAGAAGACGGAGAACAACCTGCTTCAGCTGTTCCATTCTGTCTATCATTATTCTTCCCTTGTTGGTCTTCTTGTCTCCTGACTCCTTCTCTCCATCCTTCCTGTCTCCTCCGAACACATCTCAAGGAGATCCTAGTTGCACTTGTGAGTCTGCAGGCCTCTGCCTCTGTTCTTACCTAGAGACACAGAGGTGAGATCTGATTGGATAAAAGCTCTACTTAAAACAAGCTGCACTGGAAGCAGAGCAACTGAGGAAGACAGGAGCTGTGCAATGAGAACATAAGATAATGGGGAAAATATCTTTATAAATTATAATACATGTAGTGTATTTAAGAAACATTATTAAATTATAAAATAGATATAACTTTGTGATTCTGTTTAGGCCAGCAGAGAAGGCTTTGAAGGCCCTGACGGCCCACCACTCCTGTGTGTATATACTGTGTATATATATATATATACAATATATAATATATACTATAAATGTGTTCTCCACGTCTAAACACATCTGCAGGCTCTGGTTCTCCTCCAGTTGTGGATCTTTCTCTTTCCTCTCTTCACGGTTGTCGCTCCGCTGGACACCAGTGTTATTTTAGCTGCATTGATTTCTGGGTAATAAATACCTGAAGTGCTGCTGGTAGAAGCTGGGGGGGGGGGGAGCCCTCCAGGTTGAATGAATGTCAGCAGAGAGAATAGATGCACTTATCAAACACCTTGATCATCGCTGGCAGGCTTCAGGCTATTTGTAGTTTGGGGTAAAGATTTTCCAAAGTGTCCGTTAATGATCTGTGGAGGACTGAAGCAACATGGAGGGGGGGGGCGGGTTCCACCAGTGAGAGGACACATGTATATAGTGTACTAGTACAATAATATCTTATAGAGTATGATACATACATATTGGTTACAGGATAAGAGGAAGATGGTGGTTGGTAGGGAGCAGTTGACTAAACAAGGACCAAGCTTTCCATCACATGACATGGTCTTCATCCTCAGCTATAGATATTCAAATATACATTGGTGTCTGAGCCGTTGATTCTTGACCTTTTTAAAACAATAGATGATGAAAGATTATCGAGTGACGTGAACCAATTCAACTTATAAACCCAATGCAGCATTTCAAATATGTTTCATCCATCTTCTCTGTAATCTGTGGATTATTTGCTCTATAAATGTTCTTTTTACAATTTCAAAATGCTTGTTTTTGTTTGACCATCTGTAAAAACAAAATCTCACACTTGAGAAGCTGGAAATAAGGAATGTTGTGTTCTAGAGATCTAGATAATGGAGTTGATCAACTCAATTGATTGAGTGTGATGTTGAAGCAGGTGAGATGAAGCTGCTGATGTTTGCAGGTGAACTCGTGGTCGGTGGAGGAGCTGCGACTGCGTCTGGCCTCTCTGGACCCTCAGATGGAGCAGGAGATCGAGGAGATCCGGCAGCGCTACCAGACCAAGAGGCAGCCCATCCTGGACGCCATCGAGGCCAAAAAACGCCGGCAGCAGAACATCTGATGTTTCTTCTGCGAGACGTTTTAGAGAACGTGAGAAGAACTTCTGAAGGTCAGACCGCTGAAGAACTTCCTCAGAACCGTTTGATTCTAAATCCATCAGCAGCTCATCTGGACTCAAGCTTCTTTCTCTTTGTTACACTTTCTGTTTAAAACACAGCGATGGTTCATCAAATCCAACTGGTTTCTCTTAATCTCGTGGTACGATATCTTTCTACCTGCTGACGGTCTTTACTGAGGTGTTTCCTCTCATCTCTGGACTCAGTGTTTCATCTCTGGACTCAGATCCACAGCCTCTTTTGCCCGAATGATAAAAACGAAGAAACCAAACTGGTGTTTTCTATCACGATGAACGGCTAGAAGGAGATGATTCTCTCTCAACTTTAAACTTGATTATGAAAACTAAATGTCTTTATTCGGTACATGTTTCTATGGTTTTTCATAAATCATGTTTTTATTTTCTGCTCAACAAAATAACTGTTGGACCAGATTTCCTGACAGTGTTTAACCTGCAGTGTTCTTCATTTTATTTCTTTATTTCAGAGTCCAGCGTCTATTTTTACTCTTTAGTAAACTAAAAAACAAAAGAACTGAGTTGTCAGATTTATGGCATCAATTCAACAAAGTGGATTTATTAGTTTGAATGAGATTACTCTCCAAAAAAAGAGTCAGGATGCTGCAGTCTGAAGCTGCTGCAGTTGAAGCTGCTGCAGTTGAAGCTGCTGCAGTTGAAGCTGCTGCAGTCTGAAGCTGCTGCAGTCTGAAGCTGCTGCAGTCTGAAGCTGCTGCAGTTGAAGCTGCTGCAGTCTGAAGCTGCTGCAGTTGAAGCTGCTGCAGTCTGAAGCTGCTGCAGTTGAAGCTGCTGCAGTCTGAAGCTGCTGCAGTCTGAAGCTGCTGCAGTCTGAAGCTTCATTCCTCTCCATCAGCACAGAAACAGGTTTATTTTTCTACGTAGGTTCAGAAGTTAAACTTCTCAGGTCATGAAAGTGTTCAGGGTGTAAAAATAGAAACGTGCTGAGTCATCGTAGATCGTTAAAGACTCTTTCTGTAAATATACGAGCACATCCGGCTGTATTTGTATATTCTGATTACAAAACGAGGCTTTTCATTAAGTTATATTAAATATTTAGTAGTTATCGAGTCAATAAGTCAAGATGCTGTTGAAACTCATGAGCACAATTTCATTTTTCATGTTTTCTTGGTTGTTACAAACAAAACAAAAAGCTTTTTTACTGTCGGTTTCTGAACTTTGATCTCAGACGAGAGGATTTCAAAAGGGAAAATATTACAAAATAATGCAGCTTGATTGTTATGAAATATGATGCATGTTTGGTTCTGGCAGTGAAATGAAAGTCGTAATCACTGGAAATGAAACTGTTGTTATTTTAAATCCGCCTTTTCACACCGTTAGTGTTTCTGTGTTCTTTGTTCCGTACGAAGAGAACAATTATTAAAACATCAGTGAAAACACGGAACACATCTGGATTACTTTGTGTTTTAGTTACTTCTTCTTTAGTTTAATGAGTGAATCAGTTCAAATGTCTAAATCCTGCTGAAACATAGATTCATTTATTCGTCTTCAGCAGCTCAAATGTCTTTTTCCAGATGTTTTAAATCTGTTCACGTAATATTGACCATAAAACATTCAAACCGTCATTGACTTCCACATAAAACTGACGTCTGGAAACAAAGAAAAGAACATTTTTGCTTCTTCGTTATTCAGATAAAGAGAAAAGTTTTTCTGCTGACTCGTCTTTTATTTGCACACTTCCTGTTTCTGAAGTTTATATTTTGCCTTAAAGAATTCAGTGAAGTCTGTTTGTTTCAGATCGCTGGTATTTGGTTTCTGTTTGTTGAATAAAGAAATAAATAAAAAACTGAGGAAATTTAAATCGCTTGTTTGTTTTTATACTTTTACAGTAAAAAATGTTTGTTTTTTAATTGAATTAATTTTCTGTGAGTTTTATGGATTTAATTGATGAAAATCTGCATTTAGTTTTTTTATGCTGCCACTTCAAAAGTATTCACATCCTGTACTTAAGAGTAGTAATAATACACTATATATATATATATATATATATATAATTAGTGCTGGGCAAGTTGACACGTTCATTAATTAATGCCGACAAGTATTTTATCGTGCGTTAACGCAGTTTTTTTTTTATTATTAAGCGGAAATTTTTAACACAAGAACCGGGCAGCCAGTGGTGAACAGCTGTTTGCGTGGCGTCCCTTCCTGTTTCCTTCACCTACATTCCCCTGGGTCCTAAGTCCCATGTACAGCTTCTTATCACCCTCTATGTACCAATGTACATTTATAACAAATACCACACATTACGGTAATCAGCGTTGTGTGTCTGACCTAAATACTAAGAAAAGCAAAAAAGAAATGATTCATTTAAATTATTTTTTTAGAGTTTTTAAAGTGTTTTTGTTTGTACTATGTATAATAAGAAGAAGAAACATTCCTTTATTAATCCCACAGTAGGGAAATCTTTCTCTGCATTTGACCCATCCCTGTATATAGGGAGCAGTGGGCTGCCCATGCAGGCGCCCGGGGAGCAGTTAGAGGTTCAGTGTCTTGCTCAGGGACACTATGACACGGATCACGTTGCAGCCGAGGATTGAACCGGTGACCTTGCGGCTAGCGGACAACCCTCTCTAGTGTTTAAAGTGTTTCCACACCAAATGTTATTGACCCTTTGTTCATATAGCAGTACTTTCAAAATAAAAGTGCGCAATACACTACTTTTGAATTAATTGTTGAACTTTGCGCATAACAATGAGATTAATTGCGATTTCAAATTGTAATGGTTGCCCAGCACTAATTATCAGTTACCATTATTAAGTACAGTGGTGATCACTGTGTCTTTATTAGTTATTAGTATTATTAGTTAGTTATTAAGTGCAGTGATCATGTGAACAGACACTAACTTATCAAAAGTCTCTCCAGCTGTTAAAGCCGACTGACAGCTGATCAGCTGTGATCATCAGCACCGTCATCAGAAACAGACGTCGCATGTCTCTTAAAATACATTTCCTCTCCGCTCACTCCGCTCTGCATGTCGATAAAGTAGTACCATTACATTAAATCACCCTTTCTTTGAGTCATTTAAGACATGCTGCAAAAAGGCATAATGTCGTCTGTCAACATCTTCTGTACGTCTAACTCTTCATTGTAAAACTCAGAACGAATGCTCTATTAAGTAACACAGTATCATAACAACATACATTTACTTTCAAAATCTCTTCAGGATTTAAACTTCTTGTGGCACTTAACAGTTTTATTTTGTATTAATGAAACAGTCATTTAACATAAACCAATCCTGAACTATTGTGATCTGGGTGGACTACCAGCCACCAACATAGCTGCAGTGGATTATTCTGCCACTTGATGCAGACTATGTCCTAACTACTTAACATACTCTCCGTATCGGTCTGGTGGTTTTACAATTCTGCCGCTGGAGGTTGTGCGTGTTGCAGTCTGTGTCATAGTATCTTGAGATGTAACAGGAGGTGTGTCTGCATCAGAACCAGGTGAACTTCACTCTCCATTGTTCACTATACATCCGTCCCCTCCCTCCTGAAAGTCTCTGTAGGGCTTTGGAGAGGTCTCAGATGGCGACGGTTCCTGCGCAGTACTCCTTTATCCGTCTGGACTAGGTATGACCTCGGTGTGTCACTTTGCTTAATGACCGAAGCAGACTTTGTCCAGCCTCTCTCATCATCCAGCTTCACAGCAACGTTGGTTCCAGGCTGAAGGTCTGGTAGAGTTCTGACGTTATTCTTGTCATTGTAGGCTCGCCTGTAGCTCTGTTTCATCCTCTCATCGTTCTGTCTCACTTTGTGGAGGTCTGGCCATCCAGGTTGTAGATTTGCCTCCAGTGTAGGAACTGTAGTACGGATTTGTCTGCCAAGCATGAGCTGAGCTGGGCTCACGCCTGTGGCTTGAAGCGGGGTCGCTCTGTAGACCAAGAGGGCTAAGAAAGGGTCAGTTTGTTTCAGGATCTGCTTGGCTGTCTGCACAGCTCTCTCTGCCTCACCATTTGCTTGAGGGTAGTGAGGACTGGAGGTGATATGTCTGAAATCATACTCCTTAGAGAACTGCACGAAAGCTCTGCCTGACAATTGGGGGCCATTGTCTGTGACAAGTTCATTTGGGCACCCCCATCTAGCAAAGATGTTCTTCAGCTTAGCTCTCGTGGTTTCACCTGACATGTCGTTGAGGTAGGCTATTTCTATATATCGTGAAAAATAGTCTACAACTACCAAGAAGTTCTGTTTGTTCAGCTCACATATGTCGGCTGCTACTCTTTCCCATGGGCGACTGGGTAGCGGGGTAGTGATCAGAGGTTCTCTTTTCTGGGTCGGCTTGGACTCCTGACAGTCCTTACATGTGCTGACAGCGTCCTGGATGTGCTTGCTTACTCCAGGCCACCACACACTACACCTAGCCCGCTCCCGGCACTTCACTATGCCTTGATGTCCATCATGTATGCGCTGTAATATCTCAGACCTCATCATCCGTGGTACTACTATTCTATCATTATACAACACCAGTCCTTCTGAAACCGTGAGGTGATGTCTGGAAGTGTAGTAGTCTTTTACCTTGTTAGGCACTTTAACAGCATATTTGGGCCATCCCGACATCACGCAGTGTTGAACCATCTGCAGTTCTGCGTCCTGTAGGGTCTGTTGTTTGACCATGTCGAGCTTGGTGGGTGAAATGGGCCATGACTCGTGGATTGCTTTCTCATAGGCTTCGATTTCACTGGTCAGCTCCGCGATTTCCTGTGTGACAGTAGCCTGGGGATGTCTAGACAGTGTATCTGCTACGATAAGTTGTTTCCCCGGCACATACACCGCTGTAGGGTTGTAACGCATCATACGCAGTAAAAGTCTCTGACACCTGATAGACACTGAGTCGATATCTTTACAGTTGATCAAGGGAATAAGTGGCTTGTGATCACTCTGTAGAGTAAAGGAGTCTAGTCCATAGAGGTACCTGGAAAACTTCTCACAGGTCCACACTGCAGCAAGACACTCCCTTTCAATTTGCGCGTAGCGTTGCTCAGCATCAGTGAGTGTTCTGGAACAAAACGCTACTGTTTCAACTGTTCATGTTTCTGTAGCAGGACTCCACCTAAGCCATAACTACTAGCATCTGCACTGATAATGGTAGGCTTACTCACATCGTAGAATGCTAGTACAGGTGACTCTGTGATGAGTTGTTTTACCTTCTCAAAGGCCTCCTCCTGCACTGCACTCCGTGCCCATGTCACGTCGTTTTTGAGTAGGTCGTTGAGGGGTTTGGTGACGTCAGACAGGTTTGGCAGGTACCTGCCTAAGTAGTGTATCATCCCCAGGATCCTTCTCAGATCAGTGACATTGTTTGGTGGCTCAAGCTGAGTGACGGCCTTGACCTTAACCTCATCTGGCCGAATGCCATGCTCATCGATGCAGTGTCCAAGGTAGTTGAGTCTTCGCTGACGCAGGAGACATTTGTCGTGGTTTAGCTTTAAACCAGCTTTCTCCAGTGTGTCCAGAGTCTTTTGGAGTCTCACTTCATGGACTTCTTCCGAGTCTGAATAAATAAGGATGTCATCCATGTAAACCGCCAGGCCTTCTTGATCTTGCAAGAGCTCAGTCATTTCACGTTGAAAGATTTCTGGTGCACTTGTGATTCCAAATGGCAGTCTATTAAAGAAATACCTTCCAAAGGGAGTTATGAAGGTAGTGGGTTTGGCACTCTGTCTAGTGGTATCTGCCAGAAACCACTTGCTGCGTCCAAAAGGGAAAACACTTTTGCACCTGCGAGTTTAGGTAGGATGTCATCTATTGTGGGCATAATAAACTTCTCCCTCTTTACTGATTTATTCAGGCGTTTTAGATCAACGTAAATCCTTGGCTGCTCTTTGTTCTTCTTGGGTACAGCAACCATCGGAGCACACCACTCCGTGGGCTCCTTGATTGGCTCTATCACCCCACTAGCTACCATGCAGTCCAGTTCTTTTTTTACTTTAGGGAGCATAGGCACTGACACGCGCCTTGCCGTAGTAACACTGTAGGGTACAGCATCCTACTGCAGTCTGATTTTGATTGGCTTTATCTTCAGTCTGCCTATGTCTGCTGGGCTGGCCTCACTCAAATACTCTGTGCTTTTGATCTCTTCTATCGCTTAACTAGGCCCATAGCAATAGCTACATTACGGCTCAGCAGGTTGCTGCCATGTGGCCCCTTTATCACATTTACTTTAAACCTGAATGTTTGCTTTTTCCACTCAGTAGTAGCTGTGAAGTAACCCTTGCAGTTCACTCTACCTCCTGGGCTGCCTAATTTGGTTACACCAGTTTTCAGTCATGGCTTATTTGTCAGGAGGTTAAAAGTCTTTTCTCAAATGACACTTAAATCTGCCCCTGTGTCGATTTTAAATTCTATTTTAATATCTTGCACCGGCAGTTTTACCGTCCATGCTTTGTTTGAGTCGTCCACATCTGTAATTTCCCCCAGGAACTGAACGTCTCTCCCGTCTCCCCCCTTGTAGGGTGCCGTGACCTCGTTGATCAGGCGGGAACGGCATACTGCTGCAAAATGTCCTAGCTTCTTACACTCGTGGCATTCTGCATCACGTGCGGCACAATTGTCTTCTTTAGCATGCACTCTGCCACATCTAGAACATTTGTGTCCCTTATCACCTTGTTTCGCTCGAGCCTCTTTTGTATGCCAGCGTCCGTTTCTCTGTTTTTCATTGTATTGCGCACGCTGCTTGTAAGCTACTTCCCTCAATTCAGAACAGTTAGCATTAGCTCCCTGCTGGCTAATATGCCCCTTTACTTGCTCAGACTGCCGCACTAGCTCTACCGCTTTATCGAGCGTCACGTCTAGCATTAGCTGTAGCTTCTCTGATAGGTCTTTATCTAATATCCTATGACTAACCTGTCGCGGATATTTTCATTTTTCACATCTGCAAATGCACACACCTGATCACTCCGCTCTGCATGTCGATATAATAGTACCATTACATTACAAGAAGTACCCTATGAGTTTTGGGTTGGCCGTTAATATGGCGGAGCAGAACAACTTCATGTTTAACGGTCTCAGTGAAGAAGGAAACATGAACATCCGTCATGTGAAACATCTTAAAGTCTTAAATGTGTTTTTGTTTGTACGTTGGTGAGTTTCTGTATTTTCTAATTTCTTTGACCGACCACAGAAGTACTCCGATCCTTTACTGAAGTAAAGTAGTAATACTACAGCCTTAAAATACTCAGGTACAAGTACAAGTCCTGCATATTACATATAACATATCATAGCAGAATATATTATATTATTGTGTTTTACTCATCGATGCTTTAACATCACTTCTTATTTGTAAAGGTGGAGCTCATTTCTTCGTTTTCTATTAATCTGAATCTGCAAAGTAACTTTATTATTATTATTATTAATCTTGTGGAGAAAGAAAAGTATATTTGCAGAAAATGTAAATACTCAAGTAAAGTACAAGTACCTGAAAACAGTACTGAACTATTGAGTAGATGTACTTTGTTATTAGCATTGTCGTGGTGTTAGCATCTTAAACATCTCTTCTCTCTATTTCTCTAAAGTAAAAGTACTTTTCACAGTTTATTCATCATACTTTTTTATTTCATGCATAAGATTTCACTTCCTGTTCAGTTCACTTTTCATCGCTCACACATTTATTTTAACGGAGGACAACGTGGACAAACGACCATCCAGAGACAAACCGACGTCCACAGAAAAAGACAAACAGGAAGTGATGTCAGAACCTCCGACTCTCTCTTCTGGAAGCATCTGATCAATTCTTCAGTTATTAATAATCCACAGTTCCTCCTCCGTTATGTCAGATATGACTTTAAATGAGTTTAAATGTGAAGCTCCAGCAGCTCCTTCCTCCTCAGGACGGACGAGTAGGACGGATGTTCCACGTAGCTGTAGTTGATCACACCTCCGTCGTCCTCGTAGTCGATGTCGTCTTCCATGTCGTCCGTCTCGTCCTCCTCGGGCACGTTGTCGCAGCTCATCCTCATCTTCCTGCGGTGGTTGTTCCTCACCGACGCCTCCAGAGCTTTCTGTCTCCGGTAGAAGTGGGAGAACTTGTTGAAGATGATGGTGATGGGCAGCGCCACCACCAGAGTTCCGCCCAGAATGCAGCCGCTGGCTGCCAGCTTCCCGGCCACCGTGACGGGCACCACGTCCCCGTAGCCGACTGTGGTCATGCTGACCGTCCCCCACCACCAGCAGGCCGGGATGGTGTCCAGACCAACGCCCTGGAGGACGGACAGACAGAGAGAGAGACGGACAGAGACAGACAGAGGACAGACAGAGGATAGACAGAGAGACAACAGACAGACGGACAGAGGACAGACAGAGGACGGACAGAGGACAGACAGACAGACAGACAGTGAGACAGAGAGACGACAGACAGAGGGACAGAGGACAGACAGAGCACAGAGGACAGACAGACAGACAGACAGAGGACAGACAGACAGACAGACAGAGAGACGACAGACAGAGGACGGACAGAGGACAGACAGAGGACAGACAGAGGACAGACAGAGGACAGACAGAGGACGGACAGACAGACAGACAGAGGACAGACAGACAGAGGACAGACAGACAGACAGACAGACAGTGAGACAGAAGACAGACAGACAGTGAGACAGAGGACAGACAGACAGTGAGACAGAGGACAGACAGACAGAGGACAGACAGACAGACAGACAGACAGAGGACAGACAGACAGACGGACAGACAGACAGAGGACAGACAGAGGACGGACAGAGGACGGACAGAGGACGGACAGAGGACAGACAGACAGACAGAGAGACGACAGACAGAGGACAGACAGACAGACAGACAGACAGAGGACAGACAGACAGAGGACAGACAGACAGACAGAGGACAGAGGACAGACAGACAGACAGACAGAGGACAGGCAGACAGACAGAGGACAGAGGACAGACAGACAGACAGACAGACAGACGACAGACAGACAGACAGACAGACAGACAGAGGGCAGACAGACAGACAGACAGAGGGCAGACAGACAGAGGACAGACAGACAGACAGACAGACAGAGAACAGGCAGACAGAGGACGGACAGACAGACAGAGGACAGGCAGACAGTGAGACAGACAGACAGAGGACAGACAGACAGACAGGCAGACAGTGAGACAGACAGAGGACAGACAGACAGACAGACAGACAGACAGACAGAGGACAGACAGACAGACAGAGAACAGGCAGACAGAGGACGGACAGACAGACAGAGGACAGGCAGACAGTGAGACAGACAGACAGAGGACAGACAGACAGAGAATTTATTATTACTATTATTAGTATTATTAGTAATTATATCAATTATATTCATTTGTTGACCTTAAAATAATATTAATTAAAAACTCAATTCTCTTTGTAAATTATGGTTACAAACAAAAAATGATGTTGTGGCAACAACAGATTTACATGTTTTACTTTCTACTGTTCAAAATATTAAATACACTATAGGTACTTGTACTTTACTTGAGTATTATTACTTAATATTAATGTACTCGTGTTTTTTACAGATGAAACGTTACCTCTTCGTATTCGGCCGTGTACGCGATTCCAGAGAAGACGGAAACTCCGACGCCGAGATAGAGAAGAAGAATCCCGACCTCCCTGTAGCTGTGCTGCAGAACCATGAAGAGATTATTATTATTATTATTAATAATGTAACGGAACCATCAACATGTTTACTGTTGTGACATCACATGAATAATATTTTTGCCTAAATGTCTGTTGTAGTAATATTTAGACTTGGAACATTAAGGATGACGGATGAAGTACTTTACTAGTACTTTACTATGTTTACTTGTACTTTACTATGTTTACTAATACTTTACTATGTTTACTAGTACTTTACTATGTTTACTAGTACTTTACTATGTTTACCAATACTTTACTATGTTTACCAGTACTTTACTATGTTTACCAGTACTTTACTATGTTTACTCGTACTTTACTATGTTTACT
>NW_022280341.1:12961-25519 GCF_004355925.1 Anarrhichthys ocellatus
TTTACTATGTTTACTGTTTGCTAGTACTTTACTATGTTTACTAGTACAGACACAGTTCTGCTTCATCCGTCTCTGAACTTGTCTGGTGTTTTTAAAAAGCTCTCAAAGTTTCACTTCATGAATCAGCAGCTTTTATTAAAGTGCTGCTTCAGTCTGAATGTAAATATAATGAATCCAGATCCAGTTACAGCTGGAGCTCCTCCTCCTCCTCTTCCTCCTCCTCCTCTGTGGTGATGGATGAGAGTGTAACGTGACTCTCAGGTTCTCTGCTGGTCTCACTGATCCACTTCTCATGAGGATCGTTCACAGTAATGACGTTACATGAGAGACATCGTGTCGTCTGACTACAATCACATCAGGACTTTGTTTTTGGTCCCTGAAGCTCAGAACCAGGTCCTCCAAAGACCAAAAGACAACATCTGGACACAATCCATGTTTAAGACTCGTCAGCAAAAAATAAAACTCTTGTTTCGTTTTTTTATTTCTCGACTCACCCGGAGAGTCGCTCCCAGAGACCGGAGACCTGTAGAGTGTCGGGCCAACTTCAAAACCCTGAAGATCGTCATCAACCTGAACACCTGAGAGATGACAAAGAGACATGAGACAAGAGACATGAAACATGAGGACATTACATTATAGTCATTTAGCAGACGCTTTTATCCAAAGCGACTTACAATTCAGATTTTATCACATTTCTACACCGTAGGCTCAGGAAGGGAGACATTTTGGGGTTAAGTGTGTTGCTCAAGGACACATCGACATGAGACCAGCGGAGACGGGGATCGAACTGCCGATTGAAAGTCGGCCCTGCTCTCCACTGAGCCACAGTCGCCCCCATGAGACAGAGACATGAGATATGAGACAGAGCATGAGACACGAAACATGAGACTTGAGACAGACATGAGACACGAAACATGAAAAAGAAACATGAGACAGAGACAAGAGACTGTGACAGATACATGAGACAGAGACATGAGACATTAGGCAAGAGACATGAGACAGAGATAGAGACAGAGACAAGATACATGAGACAGAGACATGAGACAGAGACATGACATAGAGACAAGAGACAGAGACTTGAGACAGAGACAAGAGACTGTGACAGATACATGAGACAGAGACATGAAACATTAGGCAAGAGACATGAGACAGAGATAGAGACAGAGACAAGATACATGAGACAGAGACATGAGACAGAGAGATGAAACATGAGACAGAGACATGAGACAGAGATAGAGACAGAGACAAGATACATGAGACAGAGACATGAGACAGAGAGATGAAACATGAGACAGACAGGAAACATGAGAAAGAGACATGAGACATGAGTAAGAGATAGAGACATGAGACAATAGACAGAGGACATGCGACAGAGATAGAGCCATGAGACAAGAGATAAAATACATGAGACAGAGACATGAAATATGAGACAGACATGAAATATGAGACAAGAGACAGAGACATGAAACATGAGACAGAGACATGAAGAATGAGACATGAGAAAGAAACATGAGACATGAGACAGAGACATGATAGAGACAGAGACATGAGAAAGAAACATGAGACATGAGACAGAGACTGAGACAGAGACATGAAACATGAGACAGAGACATGAAGAATGAGACATGATGATATGATATTCATGTTTTAAAACCAGCCTCATTCAGAAGAACAGAACTTTGTAGTTTGGACATAAATGATTTCATTCAACATGTCATGAACTTCTTCATATTGAGGTGCATTGTGGGATGTATTTAGCTCTGAGTATTGTGAATTCAGAGTACTGTGTTTTCTTTGTATTTCACTGTTGAGATCAAATATTTAAAATGTTTCTGTGATATTAAACAACAAACTAACTTAAAGAACATTTAAGTGATGAGCAATAAGAAGGTTCAGAACCTGTATGAGTCGTCCCAGTTCTCCCAATTCAGACTCTGATCCCACAGTGATGTCGAACAGCAGAGTGATGTAGATCGGAACCACAGAGACCAAGTCGATGATGTTCAGAGGGTGATGGAAGAACTTCCTCTTGTTCGGAGCGAGCAGCAGCCGAGTCACCACCTCAGACACACAGACAGTACTCAGTATCGCCAGTATCACCAGTACCACCAATATTACCAGTATCACCAGTACCACCAGTATTACCAGTACCACCAATATTACCAGTATCACCAGTACCACCAATATCATTAGTATCACCAGTATCACCAATATTACCAGTATCACCAGTACCAGCAGTACCACCAGTATCACCAGTACCACCAGTACCACCAATATCACCAGTATTACCAGTACCACCAATATTACTAGTATAAGCAGTACCACCAGTATTACCAGTACCACCAATATTACCAGTATCACCAGTACCACTAATATCATTAGTATCACCAGTATCACCAGTACCACCAGTATTACCAGTACCACCAGTATCACCAGTATCACCAGTACCACCAGTATTACCAGTACCACCAGTATTACCAGTACCACCAGTATCACCAGTATCACCAGTACCACCAGTACACATCACCTCACCTCGAAGGTGAACCAGCAGGTGCAGAAGACCTCCAGAGCCTGCATGGTGGGTTCCTCCATCACCTTCCCTTCATCGTCAAACGTCTGAGAGGACAGAGGACAGAATACAAAAGACAGAGGACAAAGGACAGAGGACAAAGGACAACGGACAGAGGACAGAAGATAGAGGACAGAAGACACTGATGACTGGATTATTGTGGCGCTGAAAAAAACTTTAAAACTTAAAGATTCTCAGACAACTTCTGCAACCACAAAGAAATCCTTTTTATCTGTGATATCTAAGTGGATTTTATGGACGTTCGACATCGAAGGACATCAGAGACAATGTCTCTTCAGAAGACCATAAAACAGTCTCTGCTGGTCTTAACGGTGTCTCCGTACCGACCTGGTACTCCGGGATGCTGTTGATGCACATGGTGGCGATGGAGGTGAGCACCACCCCGATGGAGACCAGGCTGAAGATCTTGCTGGGGATGGAGTACCCCGGGTTCTCCAGGGTCAGCCACAGACACTTCCTGATGCTCCCGTAACGCACCTCCTGGAAATGTAGCATGTCTCTGTGAGGACGGAAGACGCAGGTGAGTGGACGCAGTAGACCCGTTAACAGAGACATGAGACAAAGACATGAAACATGAGACAGAGACATGAGACATGAGACAGAGACATGAGAAAGAGACATGAGAAAGAAACATGAGACATGAGACAGAGACATGAGACAGAGACATGATAGAGACAGAGACATGAGAAAGAAACATGAGACATGAGACAGAGACATGAGACAGAGACATGAGAAAGAAACATGAGACATGAGACATGAGACAGAGACATGAGAAAGAAACATGAGACATGAGACAGAGACATGATAGAGACAGAGACATGAGAAAGAAACATGAGACATGAGACAGAGACATGAGACAGAGACATGAGAAAGAAACATGAGACATGAGACATGAGACAGAGACATGAGAAAGAGACATGAGACTGAGACATGAGTCAGAGACATGAGACAGAGACATGAGAAAGAAACATGAGACATGAGAAAGAGACATGAAGGACGAACGTGTTTTTTACCTGCAGATCTCAAAGAGTCTTTTTTTTACCTGTTCAGTTCCGAGATCTCGTCCACCGACGTGTCGACGCTGCTGACGTCGCTCTCGTCGTCCCAGCTGCGATGGCGGCTGCTCTCCAGCTTACGGTCGTGGTAACGGAAACTACAGCAACTGTCCAGGAAGAACTCGTTGATGCCCCAGTACTCTATCTCCTGACTGAAGGGGGGGAGGGGGACATATCCGTCAAATCAAAGAGGACAGAGGACAGAGAACAGAGAACAGAGGACAGAAGACGGAAGACAGAAGACAAAAGACAGAAGCTAGAGGACAGAAGACAGAATACAGGAGACAGGACAGAGGACAGAAGATAGAGGACAGAAGACAGGACAGGAGACAGGACAGAAGACAGAGGACAGAAGACAGAGGAGAGAAGACAGAAGAAAGGGGACAGAGGACAGAGTGCAATTTGCACAAAAGTTGCAGCCTGATGGGGCTTTTAAATGATGGAGTGAGGCAGGAAGAGGTTTAACATGAGACAGACCTGAAGGAGAAGACACACAGCTCCTCCATGATGTGGAGTTTACCCGTCTGGTAGAAGTGGAGGACGTAAGGAAACAAACCCGGGTTCCTATCAAAATAAAACTCCTTCTGCTGCACGTCGTAGTCGTCACACACCTGCAGGGAGAGAAGGAGGAGGAAACATTTTAAAGAGCCAGAAGGAAGTGGACATTTTTATACAGTTCACCACCCTCGACCCACCTGCAGAATGTCCTCCTCCGAGTCACATGACAGCAGTTTCCCCAGTCGGGTGTCTGGGAATTTCCTCAGCGTGCTGGAGCAGAGGCTCCTCTTCAGACCGCCAACGTTCACGTGGACCAGACCTTCATCAGAGTCCTGATGCTGGACCCAGCTGGGCAGACGCTCCTTCACCATGGTTACCTGCTGGAGACACAGCGGAGACACGAGTGACCTCATCCTTTGTCCTGCAGATGTCGAGTATTTGACACTGAACTGAAGTCTGGACGTTACATCGCTCCTCTCTTTTCTTATCTCGAGCTGAGTCAGCAACAACAACAACAAAAAAAGAAAACTTCAGGACTTTTTGGCAAAAAGAAGCCTTGAGTTTTTTTTATTCGTTGAGCTTCTCTTTTGGGATGAAGGCTCTCTGATTCCATCTAATCTGCTAAATGCACCTCTGAGACCAGACCAACAGACACTAATTTGATGTACGAGACATTCTGATGTGGACTACGAGATACAAAGTGCATTGGCTGAGAGCCAGCAGGCCTTTACTGGAGGACAGAGGACGGAAAACAGAAGACAGAAGGCGGAAGACGGAGGACGCAAGACGGAAGACGGAGGGAGGACACTTAAACACTGACCTACTTCCTATCAACATCAACATGGATGAAATCAACGTGTCTCCATGTGATCAAGTTAAAAACAAACACATAGAAGCCAAAACAGAAAGTAACTCCCACTCCTGCTCATCTTCTCTCTGCAAACACCCACACGGTGTTTCACAATAAAACACCATGAAATCACTCAGCAGACAAATGAATCAGAGTTCAAACTCTAAAACTGTGAAAAGTCTCATGTGAAGTCTTTAGTGTCCCTACTGCTCCTGAAATATGTCTTTATTACGGCACAATGTTGATATTAGTGCCAGGAAACATACTTCAGTTGATTTCATATCGCTTAGCATCAAGTGGAGACATGGTTTCTGTTCCTTTGTCTCTGATCAGAGTGAGTCCTCGTGGTGGAAGAAGTCCAAACACCAGCAGCAGGAAGTGCCCCGCTGCAGTAAAGTGTAGCTGTAACATCATGTAATTATGTTAGCGAGAGAAGAGGAAACGCTGTTAACCTAATGTGGACTTAATGCTGTTTGAAGCACCTGAATCTGAATCTCTGAATCTTTCTTCCTGCTGGGAAGAGGGGGGGTTAATAATATGTATTATACATACATTATAAAATGTATGTATAATACATATTATTAACTTATACAAAAGGATATTACAGACAAAACTACGACCGAACTACAAACCAGTTAGTCAACTCAGTAATAATATACTAATAATATATATAATACTTTTACTTCAGAGTACTTTTACTTCTGCCTAACTTTTAGTTTGGGTCTCTTCCTGGTTGTTTTGCAGCGCTTTGCAGTCGTTTTCCTCCTCTTTGTAGTCTTTTAGTGAGTCCTTTTAGTAGTTTAGTGTGTCTTTGTAGCCGTATCTTGTGTCCACTCTGTTTTAGTGGCAGACATTCATATGTCTCTGATCATGGACGCAGGAGGACGGTCAGCTACATGTGTTAGTAGTCTGGTGAAGGTTCAGAGTGTCTGATCTCTAATTGTTTAGTAGCATGATGCGTCTCTACACAGATCACCATGAAATAGTTAAGAAGCACCAATAAAGGAGGAGAAGAAGAAGCTGGTGTCAACAATGCACGTTAAAAAATACCGAATAAAAGAGGATTTGGACACATGACCTAACCTCAAAGGTTCCTTACTTGCTTCTAGAGCTTTCACCCACAAATAAATCATAATTCATTTTAAAAAGCTCCGTTCACATTTGAGCTTTTGCTCAATTATTTCTTTAGCATGAAAACTGTTAAAAGTTTGTCCTAAAGCGAGTGTTTGATCAGTGAGAGTGAAACATCTCCAGAACATATTGATCGTGATCTGCATCCATGTGAAGGACTCAGTGAATAATACATGAAAGGAGAGTCGGTGTGTCTCTAATGACACGTGCTGAGCTCAGGGGGCCGCGTGCTGCACGTAAATAAAGTTGATCTATAATTCAGGATCACAGTGGAGAGAAATCAGCTCCATCAACAACAAACACAGAGACAACGAGAAGGAACAGGAGTCATTACTTCATTATTATTATTGTTATTATTATTATGGAACATACTCATGCTCATTTGGGACTTACCTGTGAGTTTGATCACGACGCTCCTTCATCACCGGACCAGCATCTTCCTCACAGGTCTCACTCACCCCATGATGCGTTTTTAACTTTCACACTTTCCCGTCTGCAGAGGAACAAACATGTCGCGTGCGAACCGACCAGAAAACGAACGTGATGCTGAGAACAACAAAACAAACAGCGAGAGTTTCGTATTGTGTTGGTCTGAAGCAGCGAGCGGGAGATCCGTCCTCCTGCTGCTGGACCACACAAGTGTGGAGCTGCTGGGAGTCCGCTCCTCCAGCCAGGCTTCGGCTTGTTCCGTCACGATCGCGTCCCCGAACTACAAATACCGTTAAACACTGAAGCTGCCTGTCGGGTTTTATGATGAGTTATTATATTTCAGATCAATATATAAATAAATAGCTATATGAATAAGTCTGCCTTGTGTTGTTGTTATATCTCCTACCATTTACGGGAATATTCCGGCTATCTCTGTACATGCGTGTGCGTGTGTGTGCGTGTGTGTGCGTGTGTGTGTGCGTGTGTGTGTAATGAGACGTTGTGGAATCATTAAAAGAACCTCAGTGTTATTACTTTGATGACGTAATATTCCTCCCACAGCAGCACTTCTTCTCTACAGAGAATAAACAATCAAATTCACGAGTTTTTTGTTTGTTTTTATTTGTATAAACCACAAACTGGGTTTTTGTGAACAAGATTAAACACCATTTTTCCTGAGCAGTATTTTGTTAAAAACATCTCATAACTGTAAATGTCTTTGTTTATTGATTCATATTTCATGTCGGGAGGTTGTGGAGACTTCTCCTTAGATGTGATGGTGGCTCCATCTAGTGGCCACAACATGATGTTTCAACCTGCTGGTCTGTCCCCTACGTCACTTCTGTCTTCAAAATATGACGTCACTCATAGGTAAGTAAGTTGAGGTTTCTAACTGTTTGTGTGAATCTATGAAAGTGTGTCATATATTTATTTATTTATGAATAACTGTCTGTAAATAAATACATTGTAATAATGATAATGTTGCAGGTTTCAACCCGTTGAAAAACCATGTAGGCCTAAATATTAGGTCACATGATTGCATTCATTTGAGTTCACACCACAGTGAACTTTGCGCTTCAGTGTTAGTTGTAGATGATACAATCCAAGCTCTCTTAAAGCCATTCAGTGTAGCGCTTGTCTGGACCTTCGTCCCACCATCGGCTTCACCCTCTTTTCTCCAGAGCTGCAGCATCTCCAGCTGAAGTGCAGCCTGATGCTGCTGCTGAACTTCTGGTCTCTGACGCCGTAGATGAGTGGACTGAGCAGACGTGGAAGCATATTGGCTAACAGGAAAGTGCCGAAGAAGATATCGAGTCTTTCTCGGGGCCAAGCGGTCACTAAGGCGAGGTTGATGAAGGGAATCATGAAGGACAACATGCAGATGAGGAGCTGGACCCCCAGGGATGTGTGCTCTCCCCACTGCTCTTCTCCCTCTACACCAACGACTGCACCTCAGAGGACCCGTCTGTTAGACTCCTGAAGTTCTCAGACGACACAACGGTCAGCGGCCTCATCAGGGACGGTGATGAGTCTGCATACAGACGGGAGGTTGAACAGCTGGTCCTCTGGTGTGGTCTGAACAACCTGGAGCTGAACAAGCTCAAAACTGTGGAGATGACAGTGGACTTCAGGAGGAGCCCCCCAACACTACCCCCCCTCACCATACTCAACAGCACTGTGTCTGCTGTGGAGACCTTCAGGTTTCTGGATCCACAATCTCCCAGGACCTGAAGTGGGCCCCGACATCAACACCATCAGGAAAAAGGCCCAGCAGAGGTTGAACTTCCTGCTCCAGCTCAGGAAGTTCAACCTGCCTCAGGAGCTGCTGATCCTGTTCTACTCCACCATCATCCAGTCTGGTCTCTGTTCCTCCATCACTGTGTGGTTTGGATCGACCACCAAACAGGACAGGAACAGACTGCAACGTTCATATGTTTATATATACTGTATATATATGTACTTTTTGGATATATATTTATATTTATACTGTACATAGTCGTTAAATGGTTATGCTTACATCTGTTCTACTTTTTTGTTTTTTGTTGTCCTTGTTTTTTATTTTTAATATATATGTATTATTTTCCTGTTTACTTGTTAATTCTGTGTAACGAGAACCCGGAGTCAAATTCCTTGTACGCGTATGCATAAATGGACAATAAAGCTGATTCTGATAAAAAGATAAAAGACAAACAAACAAATAAATACATTTTTTAAATAGTTGCAGATATTTTTTTTCTGGCAATCAATCAGCTATAAATATGATCTCCTTCTATCTCCTCAGTTATTTGCACATTGCTCAGTTTTAGACAAACTTCTCCCAGGAGCCATTTATTTATCTAACGCACCTTCCGCAGTAAAGATGGACGATAGACCCCGCCCACCATCCGCAGTGTTTGCGAACAGCTGACACTTGATGCTAATGCTAATGCTACTGAATATAGTTTCATGAACAAGCTAAACTAGCTAGCCATCTAAAGGCTGCGTGGAGGATATAGTGACGTTGACGTTGTTTCTCTATGACTGTTCGTCAGCCGGTGGCTCTGTTCGCGGTGTTGGAGGAGTTTGAGTTCGTCACGTCGGAGAACGTGTTCGCGGGCAGTTCGCTACGTCGCCGACAAAGTTCGCCGTTAGCTTCTCCGGCGGTTCCAGAGTTTTTCTCTTCCTGCTGATGACTGAAGACCATGAAGACTGTCCCCTAAAGGATTTCCTCTCCAGACTGAGACCCAGACTGCTTCACTTAACTACTGTAAGTGTTTCCTGTGTGCGCTAACTAACTTAGCATAGCATGATGTAATGCTTTGGCTTCAGTCTGATTTATTAGTTTGTTGGTTTCTGCTCATTAATCCTGTTGAGTTCATGTACAGCAGTATTTATTATCAGTGGTGGAATGTGAATAAGTACAAATCTGAGATACTTTACTCAAGTATTTCCACTAAGTACTTTTTACTCACTACATCTCATTGTACTTTTTAGTATACTACATCTCAGAGGTAAATATTGTATGAACCAATATGAATGTGTGTGTGTGTGTGTGTGTGAATGGGTGAATGCTAACATGTATTGTACGTGGTTTGAGGCTAGATGGGCGCTTTATTAATGTAAGTTCATTCACCACGTAGGTACCGTAAGTTAGCTACAACGCTAACTTGGCTGATGTCAAATAGTAGATGTACCCTTGTGCTCATGCGATTGTTTGAAGATGGAGGCATCTGATTGGCTCCAGATAATTTACTGTTGAAATAAATGAATTTGTGAATGGAGCGACGTCTCAGCGAAATTCACACAAGACAAGCAGTTTGTATATGCACCTTCACCGTTTTATATACAAATATAACAACTTCCAAATGTTTTTGATGAATATTATAAATCCTTTTTAAATTCATATATTCATGAATTTCTATTACGTTTATTTAAAAGAAGAAATATTTGTGTGCGCATCAGAAATACATTTATAATGCATTTTTTTTGTTTCAACATTTTTATATATGAGACCTGTCAATCACCGTGTAGCCCCGCCCTAAAGCATCCCCTGCTTTATGGTCTGTTTGACTCTAAATGGACCATAATGTACTAAATGAACATCATGCTGTATTGAAGAAGACTTGAAACTAGAGATTGAGACCATAAACTCATGTTTACAATGTTTACTGAGGTAATAAATCAAGAGAGAAGTAGAGTCATTTTCTCATAGACTTCTATACAACCAGAGGAGTCGCGCCCTGGTGGACACTAGAGAGAATGCAGCTTTAACGCATGAAGCACTGGCTTCACTCTAAAGAACCGGAGGTTGACTCCTGTTATTTCACCTCCTGGTTCACTTTCAGTAACACCGGAATGACCCTGACGGTACTTTGGCCCCGACAAGCCAGGTACCGGGTCCAGTACTTCCTGAACAGCTCGTCACGAAATCCGTAGATGATGGGGCTCATGAAACGGGGGATGATGTAGACGAGCAGGAAGAAGATGTAACGAATCTCTAGACTGAAGCGAGGAAACAAGGAGATGAGAGCAGCCTGAAGGGAAGGAACCACGAAGGCCAGCATGCACAGCAGCAGCTGTAACAGCAGGACGGGGAAATATGGATCGTTGTTATTAGTAAAGAGCAACATTTACATCCAACAGTCACTTGAACCACACGAGTATCATTAACTATCAAAGTATTGATTACCGAGCCAGCGGTCTACCATCCTTAAAGGGCCAGTTCGTAGCAACTCGGGAGCTCTATTAGCAGAAATATAATATAATATTCATAACGATGTTTGACATTCGTTGCTCCTGAAGTAGTGATATTATGGTATGGATGGCCTCAGCGTTATTAGTGACCGCTATACTGCCAGATCCTACACACTGTCCCTTTAGTCATATGCAGCTTGATTAGAAGGCCAATAGCTGCGTATTCATATCAAGTTGAAAACACCTTGATGTGAATATATTAATATCAGGATTTACAATAATATTGTAAAGTGAAAATCTGTTTGTGGACAGACATAAAGACACTTTATGGATTTTAATTGATTTCCTGTTTTCGCTGCAGGTACCGTTAGTGACGCCACAGAGTCTGATCAGAAGAACACGATCATCGATGACACACAACTCTTTAGATGAGAACGTATTTGAAAGATTTTAGAACTTTGCTGCACAAGAAAAAAATATTTGTTTACATAGAAGAATAACAATAAAGCAATGTAGCATCTTCTCTAATTAGTTGTCTTTTTTTCCAAACAAAAAAGACAACAAATTATTATTATTATCAAAAGAAGCGATGAGAGTAGTAGTAACGATGCCGTCACTACTCATGATAAACACCGACCTGCACTCCGTGCAGCAGCACCGTGTTTCTGGCTCTCTTCACCGACGCCAGCCCGGTGGAGGCGGCCTGTGCCGTCATCATGATGCGGCAGTAGGTGTAGAGCAGCGTCAGAGCCACGAAGGACAGGTACACGCCGTCAAACACGCAGTTCTTGTAGTAGATGGACCGGTGGCGGAAGAGAAGCGGGTGGTCGCAGAAGATGTCTGTGTGGAAGAAGCTCAGAGGCCGGTGGACGGCGGTGATGAGGAGGTCGGTGACGGGCGGGGCGGCGGTGAGGATGAGGATGATGAAGACGAGGAGGAAGGTGCGAGGGACGGTGCACATGTGGCAGTAGTGCAGAGGGAAGCAGATGGAGATGTAGCGCTCCAACGCCATGCCAGCCAGGATGAGAGGGGTGGAGCGGGTGGTGAGCACCGCCGTCATGATCTGAGGGGAGCCGGGGGAGTAGTACTGCAGTGTACAAGTACTGCCGTGTACAAGCACTACAGTTTACAAGCACTACAGTGTACAAGTACTCTGTGACAAGTAAAAGTCAAACTACAAAGTAAAAGTACTCATTATGGGGAATAACATACATTATATTATTGATGCATTAATGTGTTGCAGCTTCTCAAGGCGGAGCTCATTTTAATCACTTTATTAGTTGATTTAATATATTTCTATTAATAAAATATGATTTTTATTTGTATTAATCTCAAAGGAAATTCTTGTGCCAGAGTTTGATCAAAGATTACAACAATAGAATAACAAACAATAGAATAACAATCATTAAGTGTAAAATAAATAATACTGACACCAGTGCAACATAGAACACAACAGCAGTACGAGTGAGTAAATAAATACAGTAAAACTACTCAAGTAGAGAAATAAATGAGAACAAAGAATTATGAATATAAAGTGTTGAAGAAGTGATTCTAACACCAGCGTCTCATAGAATAGAGTCACACTGACAAGTATAGGAAGTTGAATTGCACATATAATGAAAATAATATAGTTATTAATAATGTAAGTAGTTACTAATGTTATCAGAGGAGAGGACAGGTGAGGTGAGGACATGTTGAGGTGAGGTGAGGACAGGTCATGTTGAGGACAGGTGAGGTGAGGACATGTTGAGGACGGGTGAGGTGAGGACAGGTGAGGTGAGGTGAGGACAGGTGAGGTGAGGACATGTGAGGTGAGGACAGGTGAGGTGAGG
>NW_022280341.1:40519-53518 GCF_004355925.1 Anarrhichthys ocellatus
TTTTCCTCTCTTCTTCTCTTCTCTTGTCTTTTCTTTTCCTCTTCTCTTCTCTTCTCCTCTTGTCTTTTCCTCTCTTCTCCTCTCCTCTCCTCGTCTTGTCTTTTCCTCTCTTCTTCTCTTGTCTTGTCTCCTCTTGTCTTTTCTTTTCCTCTCTTCTCCTCTTGTCTTTTCTTTTCCTCTCTTCTTCTCCTCTCTTGTCTTTTCCTCTCTTCTCCTCTCCTCGACTTCTCTCTTCTCTCTCTTCTTCTCTTCTCTTTGTCTTCATGTGATTCAGAGTTGAACCGTTTAGAAAACGAATATCTAATTGTTAATAAATAGTTTATTCTGACTGTCATTGCGATATGATTTCATATATTATATTATATATATTTGAGATTTGAGGTAATTATCATTTTTGTTATTCATTGATAAACATATTAAACTGATACTGTTGTGATTCTTGCGGTGATTTGTTTATTTTAATATGATTTGTGCAACTAAATTTCAACTTTAACAAATAACAGGAGGCATAATATGCAACTTTCTGATCATATTTTGATGAATTATGCAGCTGTGATATTTGGGATGAATCAGCTGTTTTACAGTTCTGAATTGTCTCTTTGTAAAGATCTGATATTAGTTTGTTATAATCACAGAGTTCCTGTTCTTTAATCTTTATTTTACCATAAACAAACATCAGCGTTTTGTTTTAGTAACTTCAGCTGAACTCAAAGTTTATTGTATAATTCACAAACTGGATGAGATGATTTTATGCTGACACAACAGTTTTACTTTCTTTATGATTTATTGTCACAAACGCACATAGAACATACATGAATCCTATTTGTTACCTCCATATTCATACCCTTTATTGTGACTGTATGAATTCAATAATATATATACTTTTTACAACAGCCTAAAAATTTCAACTGGAGCGAGACATTTGTGTGACGCTGATAAAGTCCATAAAGTTGAGATTGTCGTCCTTCATCACTGATGTTGAATCAGAAATAAAGGAACAAAACATTGTGTCTGTCGGAGTTCACTCAGGACTCTACCGTACCTCGTACTAGTACAGTACATGTGTATAAACAAACAATAACACGCTGCTGTATCTACGTCTAGATGACCATATTTTGAGTGTGGAGCTGCTACAATGTTAGCTTAGCTTAGCATAGCACCAATCAAACCAAACTCCTTTCAGAAGACAAGTATTTTAAAAGTTATTTACTCGTCTTCTAGAGGAGAGAAGTAACAAAACATGAATTCAAACTTTCTACTAATGGGCATCATTACGTAGTTATTTCGGCATCTTTTTTACTGTTTATTGCAGTTAAATCGCATCAAAAAATGTGTATTTTGGGTTCATACAGCTGTAGTAAACATCCGAGGTGTGGCTTGTTGGATACAGTGAGTACTCCTCAGGATGATGTTATGAACCAGACAAGACGCCGTTTAGTTTCCAGGATATCTGGTTCTTCCTCAACACGTACAAAGCAGCTATGGTGGTTATTTCAGCTGTGATTGACGAAACGTTGTCTACACGGAGGAAACCCTCACTCCTCTCCGGTTCATCTAGCGGGAATGACTCAAATAAACACAAATGATACCACCATCCAACGGGACGTGAAAATCCTCTTTGTGTTTGGTGTGAACGCAGCATAAGACATCTAGGACGTGTCCTCTTTGAACTGCGGGGACACCGTCTGCAGCTTGACCCGGCACCTGTTCCTCAGAAGGTACATCTTCAGGTACTTCCTGAACTGTTTGTCTCTGACGCCGTAGACGATCGGGCTCAGGAAGCGCGGCAGGATGTAAACGATCAGGTAGTTGACGAATCTGATTTCTAGGACTCGTCCGGGGAAGATCAGACGCAGGACGATCTCCACGCTAGGAGAGACGTAGGAGAGCATGCACATGGCCAGCTGGGCCCCATGGAGCAGGATGGTGTTCCTGGCCCTCTGGGCCGACACCTTCTCCGTGGAGAGGGCCCGGGCCGCGAACAGGATCCGCAAGTAGGTGAAGACCAGCGTGAGGAACACACAGGAGAAGTAGATGATGTCAAAGGCTAGTCGTTTGCGGGCCAGGATCGGGTCTTTGAACACGTTCGGCCTCAAGCAGAACACCGACTCGTGGAAGAAGCTCAGGGACTCCGTAGCCAGCGTCACAAACAGATCAGTGATAGCCGGAGCCGCGCATACGAACCACATCAACCCGATCACCGCGTAGGTCCTCCTCACGGTGCAGATCTGGTGGTGTCGGAGAGGCCAGCAGATGGCGACGTAGCGCTCGATGGCCATGCTGGCCAAGTTGACCGGGGTGTTCCTGGTGGTGAAGACTGCCACCAGGATGAAGAAGCAGCAGAACGAGACGTTGATCCTGTAGAAGATGTAGCTGAGGACGAAGAGCGTGATGGTGACGGTCAGCTGGACGGCGTCATTGATCACCATGTGGATGAAGAGGATGTAGCGAGGGTCTTCATAAAACGTCTGGAGGGAGAAGAAGGAGATGCGTGTGTGTGTGAGTGTGTCCTGGAGGGAAAGTCCAGATGGAATCATCAACCGTCCTCAGAGGCAATTATTAAATGTAGTTTAATAATAATTGTTTATATGAAAGCAAATAAAGGATCCTCATTTTAGTAAATTATGAAGTGTGATTATTAAAGGGCTGTAACCCGTGTCAGTAATTAACACGTGTGTGTGTGTGTGTGTGTGTGTGTGTGTGTGTGTGTGTGTGTACCTGGTGTCTGAAGAAGGTGACCACCAAGCTGCCGTTGATGTAACTGAGGATGATCCAGACCAGAACCACGATCAGGTTCTTGACAAACGCGGTGCTGAAAGTGTCTCTGACGAGTGTGAACTGATCCAAAGAGAAACCGTTCATTTAACGACGTCACCCACTAATCGTATTAACATTACACAACAACACATTATGTCCACGAACACGCCTCCTCCTCTCTCACCATGTGCGACATTAACAAGTATTTATTCATGTTTTCAAGGTTTATTTTTTATTAAATTAAAAACACAGTTAAGAAAATCATGGTGACAAACTTGTTATAGAAACTGGCTTTTTTTTTAAATAATTGCACATTTACACTGAAATAGTGACCTAGAAACTAAACAGCACAAGTAGCTCAAGAGTGAGTTTATATTTCCTTTGATGTTAAGATTCATTTCAAAACCTGCTGAGTCATGTTGCCTTCAGGGCCCACTGATGGGCTCATCCTTCACTCAGACCTGAGAAGGACAGAGAGAGGGGAGATAATACAGAAAATGCAGAAAAAACTATGTCAATTTGCTGAATCATATGATGCAGTTTTAGGATTTACAATCACTCCAAATGTTGGTCAGTTCAAAGTATTAAAATTAAGATTATGGTGAAACCAGTGAAATCAAATGAGACGCACTGAAATCTTTCAAACACACTTTGCTCTTCCGGCTCCTCTTCAAACCGTTCTACGTATTCTGAAACTATTTCATAGCAGAAGGTTCAGACGGACTCCGGGTTCCTTTGTCTGAGAGGGAAAGCCACCACAGCTGGCAATATAAATAATACTCTTTAGGAAAACACACATATCTCATATATACACACACACACACACATGTAGCACACACACACAGGGTGCAAAATTCACTTTTTTCAAATGTCGAGTGAACATTTGAGCAGCGTCTCAATAGGTCACCATTGTTTTTTTGGATGGTGAGTGAAGCAAATAGCAACCACTTGCTGATTTTACGAGCATTTGGCGGTCACCTGCTGCTGATTTCCATCCCTGGAAAATAAACTTCTAATTCACAGAACAAATATACGATGCACAATAGTATTTACATATCCTAAAACATAATCATATACACAACAATAATAGAGTCACCTACAGTCCAAACAGAATCAGTGAGATGCAGTAAACACAGAGAGCTGCACTCAACTCACCCAGCAGGACGTCGCACAGAACAGTTGAGCTGATGCAAGCAGTTTATATACGTTGATGGAAGATGTGGGATCATACTGGTGTGTGTGTGTGTGTGTGTGTGTGTGAGAGTGAGAGAGAGAGTGTTGCGTGTGTGTGTCTGTGAGTGTGTGTGTGTGAGTGTGTGTGAGTGTGTGTGTGTGGTGTGTGTGTCTGTGAGTGTGTGTGTGAGTGTGTGTGAGTGTGAGAGAGAGTGTTGCGTGTGTGTGTGTGTGAGTGTGTGTGGGGTGTGTGTGTCTGTGAGTGTGTGTGTGAGTGTGTGTGGGGTGAGTGTGTGTGTGAGTGTGTGTGAGTGTGAGAGAGAGTGTTGCGTGTGTGTGTCTGTGAGTGTGTGTGTGTGAGTGTGTGTGTGAGTGTGTGCGTGAGTGTGTGTGAGTGAGAGAGAGAGTGTTGCGTGTGTGTGTCTGTGAGTGTGTGTGTGTGAGTGTGTGTGTGAGTGTGTGCGTGAGTGTGTGTGAGTGAGAGAGAGAGAGTTGCATGTGTGTGTCTGTGAGTGTGTGTGTGTGAGTGTGTGTGTGAGTGTGTGTGAGTGAGAGAGAGAGAGTTGCATGTGTGGCCTCTGACACAAATAGTTCCACAATTTGTGATATAAGCTAATTTTCTTTCTTTGCTTCAAGATATTTTTTCTTTGATTTTTTCATCCTGAATATCATTCACTGTCCGCTGATCGAGCGTGAACGAGCAGAATGAAAATCCCAAACAGAAGTGTCTGTTATCAGGTGGAAGGTCCAGCAGATGGATTCCATGTGTGTCCGTTGTTCGACACACAGGCTTCATGTTTCACAGGCGCTGAGGGAGGACAGCAGCAGGCTGATCTGCACATGAGTGAACACAAACGGTAGATTTCACTTCTGGATTTCCTCAAAACCTCTTCAGGTTTTCAGAAGTTTAGGAGATCGCTCATCAGCAGGACGCATCGATTCGTTTCCAAGCTTCATTATTTCTTCTATTTTTGCATTTTAAAGTTGATCATTTGCCGTTTGTGGTTCATTTGCGTGTGATGTTGCTGTGCTAATACTTCCTGTATTTAGTCAGAGCTCCGATAACATAGAGATCAGATTTCAACGATGACTGAAAACACGAAACAAAGAAGATTGAGCTGGATTGTGGAGGACAGGATGACTTTAACTGATGGATATGATAAACATAAACATATTTACATATTGGACCAACCTGTAACCTCAACAGGAAAGGAGAAGAGACGTTGCTGTTAAATTAGACAATAATTTAAATAAATAAATAAAATAAAATAGACAAAGATGATTATTTGAAACAGGACGTGACATTATATAAGGTTCCACAGATTTATTATTGCAAATTTATAATAGAGGGTTGCTCAATGAACACAGATGTTGAAAACATTTCAAATACAATAGAATGTAAACAATAAATTAGACTTAACTATATAATGGAAGAAATAAATCAAAAACTAAATATTTATTTAATTCAAGATTTATTCATCCAGGATCAGATAACAGACTTAAAACAATCCAGCAAATTGCAAAGAGTTCTTCAGTAACAAGTGCATCCAGTACTGAACTGATCCTTCATCCAGTTTTTTAAATCATCTCGTTGAAAGAGGCTCTGTAGTTTACAGACGAGGGTCCAAACACGTTTCTGAAGACGGTGCAGGTTCTATGGATGATGTACATTATTTCAATGTACATAATGACCTGAGAACTGGACTGATGTGGTCTTACTGAGGACTGGAGCAGCAGTGTTCTGAGTCGAAGACTACGCCTAGATATCTGGCTTGGTTTATGATTTTTAACATTAAAGTTGATCAAAACTCAGCTTTGACTTTTAATCGTTCCTCCTTGGCTCCCAAAACATCTTCGTCAGTTTGTTTAATGAAGACACATCCAGTCGTTGATGACTTCATTGCATTTGCTCAGTGCTTGTATTGGACCACAGTCTCCTGGCGATGTGGTTATGTAAATGTCTGTGTTTCCCATAATGTGAGCCAGTGGAAGCATGTAGATGTTAAACAGAAGGGGCCCAGAATGGGTTAGGGTTAGAATCGGGTTTTGCCCGGTCGAGCACCATGTGTCAAGGCCCAGCCACCAAATGCTTCCCGGGACCTCCACTCCCAGGTTTGGCTCCAGAAGGGGGCCCCGCTTTCACTTTTCCGGGCGATTCATAAAGGGTCAATGAATCGCTCTTGGTCTGGCCCCTCCCCTGAGACCACTTTGCTATTTCCCCCACAGCTCTCAGGGTCCCTGGGGCACACGAAGTCCTCCACCACGTTAAGGTGGCGATTCATTGGAGGGTTAATTCAAAGTTCACGTCTTCATCATTGAAACATTTAATATGTACCTTAAATACTGTTGTACTTCTCAGATTCACTATGAATTGTGATGTTTAATAATATATGTTGTTAGTAATGAGTGTTAGTATTAGGTTTATTACATAGGTTGTTAAATGTATTCATGTTAACAATTGTGGAATGTAACTAAGTACATTTACTAAAGTACAATACTTAATTAGAATTTTGAATACTTGTACTATTTTCATTTTCTGCAACTTTTTATTTCTCCACTTCAAATCAGATGTTAGTATTCACAACTTGAGTTACTTTACAGAATCTGAATAACAATACAAAATATAATCAACTAATAAATGATTATATATTATTACAGATTAAACTACCAGTAGTATAAAAAATCCACCTATACCAGTTGCAACATAAACGGGATGAACACATTATTGCCTCAATATTTACAATTCAAGAATATAATATATTTTATTCTAAAATTGGCCATATTAACTCTTATGTTATGGCCATAACTTTTGGACACAGGGAGAAATCGCCCCCCCCCCCTGCAGCCACGTGCTCTCAATCGCCTCCAAAACACAACAGCAGGTTTAAGTCAAAATCAAATTGATTTATTATCCAAGCAGCATAAAAACAGATACAAACCGTCATAAACTGAATCACACCACTAATAACAAAACAAACTTATGAATTCCATGAAATGTGAGATCCAATCCGAGCCACCCAGGAGGCTGGTCTGCCTCCTCGGTCGCCCGCAGAAGATCTGAAATGCCCCAGAGCTTCAAAACCTTTGTCTCCCCAAATTTACATTCCTCAGCTCATCGATCAGCTCATTGATTGGCTGAAGTCCAACAAGCCCCTCCTGGGCCGTTGCCCCATTGTCCTAAACTTCACTCCTCTCCCAGCCACTTTCACACAACCCCCGCTCCAGCACATTCCTCAAACCTGATCACACAGACACTCAAACACACTACTGTGTTCAAACTCCGACAAGTAAATACACTGTATCACTTAATATTCATAATTAGGAGCTTTAAAACTTAAATTTCTCACAGTTCCCCCCTTACTCGCTATTCATAGCGAGTATATTAAATCTCTGGACACATGGAAGTCATCATGATGTGTAAGCAGAATAGGTGTTACAATTTACATGCTAAAAAACAGTAGACAACACATTGTGCCTCTAAATTTCTCACAGTACTTTCAGTATATTTTGTCGTATTACTACTTTTACTAAGAAGACACCTGAGTACTTCTTCTGCATCTTTATGTTAACAATAGTTTTTTGAAATATTAAAAAGGTTTTCTTTCACTCACACACATGATTTTCAGATACAGTTCATTCAGTGTAGTGTTTTTACTTTTCACCTCTCCATCATCTGATCGGGTCTCTCGCTCCAGTTTACAGCAAAATGAGTCATTTACCGTTTTAGTTTGTTTTGGAGCAACACTTTAAAGTATGCGACGTGACATTTGTACAATAAAACACCTAAAGAACGCATCATCCCTCGCACACACAGTTGGTTTAGAGACCTGTGTTCCTCTTCAGTCAGAAGAGTCAGATGTAACAGGACAGCTCGTCTTCTGCGATTGTTTAAATCGGCAAAACAACAACATTGTTTCATTTTAGAGTAAAGAACATATTTGTAAAAATCGAATGTGCAGAATGAGACATGCATACAAAATAATGATGAAACAAAAATCAAGATATTGTCTCTTAATACAAAGACAAGATCACAGAGAGAATATGAACCCACCTTGGTAATAGTCATGTACGGCACACACACACACACACACACACACACACACACACACACACACACACACACATTAAGTCAGATGTCTCTTGAAATATATAGTAGTTAAATCCAGATGTCGTGTGTGTGTGGTTGCATGTGGGACATCACTAGTGAACATTAAGGAAGGCCTGAACCGATGTACACACATTGGGCAGTATGTCTTGTCCAATCCGTATATTTCAGATAAACATACAATAAAAAGGACATTACTGAAAACTGATTGAATTCTGTACAAAGTGAATAACTGTAAGATTACAAATAATCTTATATTTACAACTGCCCTTCGGCAACAATACAACCCCAATCATTTCAATAAGTCGACACACACAAATAAAGAACGCTTTCTTTCTGCATCAATAACGTAATAGCTGCAGGTTTTTCTCACATTGCGTTAAATAACCTGAGTGCAATTTTATTATCTTTTATCGTTCTTCAAGAAAATGTGAAAGTTTTTATACTTAAAACTTTACAATTTCACGTAATTTTGGACCTTAAAGACAAACCGTGTGAATAGTTACACATATCACAGCCTTCGTCTGAACATGTTTTCCCTATAAAATCATATTCTGTAAATCAAGAGTATATTCTGAAAACCTTTTAATAATGTATCATAATTAATATCTATTCACAAATAAAAAGGTTATGACTGACATTTAACTAGTTATTTAGCAGAAAGGATATATATATACACGCATGGTCTAGTACAGCAACATGATTTTCAGTGAGGTCCGTGTTTGATGCTTGGTCTCATTGAACACAGCAGATACTTCTTTAGATGCTGTCTGAATGTATTGTCTCGTAGCCCGTACACAATAGGGCTGACCAACCTGGGGAGCAACTGGACGATGATATACGAGGCAAAGATGATAATTTGATTATTTTCAGGGAAGCTGTACACCAGAGCCTTTCTGATCAGATGGGCTACGTAGGTGAGCATACACAGCAGCAGCTGAAAGCCATGCAGCAGGATGGTGTTCCTGGCTTTGTTTGTGTCTCCATCAGCTGATTTCGATGCTTTAGCTGTTTTAGCAGCTAAGATGATCTTGATGTAAGTGTAGAGGAGCGTGAGCCAAACAACAACCAGGTAAACTGCGTAGGAAACTTCCTTCTTTTTTAGGTGGATAGGGTGACGGAACAGATTATCCCTATGACAAAAAATGTTGGAATAAAATAACTCCACAGGCTCTGTAGCCAGTAAAATAAAGACATCTGGCAGCATTGGAACTGCACTCATGGCCCAAATCAAACCAATCAGAATGTATGTTCTTCTGATGGTACAGAGCTCAGCGTGTCGCAGTGGTAGACAGATAGCGATGTAACACTCCACGGCCATGACAGCTAAATTTAATGGAGTGTTGAGAGTGGTGAAGACAGTGAAGATCATAATGAGGCAACATAAGGAAACATTAATTCTGTAGAAGATGTAACTTAAGACAAACAGGCTGATTGATGTCGTCAGCTGGATCATGTCGTTCACCACCAGGTGGATGAAGAGGATGTAACGGGGATTCACATAAAATATCTGAAGGAGAGGAGAGAAAAAAGAAAGAACCACAGTTTAAACAACTCAATATTTTTCATATATCGGTAAATACAAAATGAATAATATTGATAAGATAAGATAATTTATAAGAATAAACAATAAGGGAAATATAAAAATAAAATTAGAATTGGAGTAATCATAAAAATCATTCAGGAGGAATGTTGCATCCATCACTCATTTATAATGTGATAAAGTAATGATACCCGGCATTTGTCCGTATAAATATATATAAATAATAGAAATATAATACAGTGTATGATATAATAACACAGTATGACATATTAACAAAGTGTAACACACAATCAGTGCTAAAGGACTGTGACCTGGTGTTTCCTGAAGGTGTGAATCAAGGAACCGTTGATGTAGTTGATGATGAGGCCGAGAGTCAGAACAATCACATTTTTGGCTACGACTGTGTTGTAGGAGTCTCGATAACTCAGAGTCGACACGTTAAAGCCGGAAGACGATGAATTCATTGAGCTGATCTGAGGATCCTGCAAGCCTCTGAAGAACATTTCAAACATTTCAAACACATTTCCAACCATAGCAGGAATAACTTGGTTAACAATTGAAGGGAGAGTAAAATAAATCTACAGCCAATTCACTCATCCTCACTCTGTTTATAGGAAAACCATTCATCTTTAAATGTATCCATCCAAAATCCTCACTGTTGTACTTGCATGGATCTTAAAAGGTTTCCCAACATCTGTAGCACACTTTACTTTAATACCAGGAGTCACATGTTTTTAACAACTTCAAAAGAAGAACGTATGAATCATGAATTAAATGTTATGTTGAATGATCGTTTAAATAAAATGATGCCTGTTTTTTCTGTTTTGAGATGAACTGTTATCCACTTCTCAAAACACATTCTACCATCTAGTTGTTAAATTGTATATAGAAATTTAGAAGTTGAGCATAATAATTCCATATAGTTCAAAATGATTGCAATATTCTAAACACCATAGTAGAATACTACACTAACACAGTATGAGAGCATCAAAGACATTCCTACCTCAGATAGTATGCTCTAGTTTCCACCTTCACCAGTTATGAAATGAGTGTGAAGCAGTTTCATCTCTTTTTATGAAGCAGCATCAGGGAGCTGCTGTAACCTGAATGACTTCATCCAGCTAAAGTTAAGAAGAAAAGCTGTTGTTTCAATGTTGTTTTGAATAACAAGCTCTATTGTCATGCTTTTTATGCACTCTGGCACCTTATTTATATTAAAACTACACATTTTAATCATTGAAAATGAATTTTAAAAGTGTTCTTCAAATATTCCATATTCATTGTGATGTTGTAAATATACAGTATGTTAATTTAGTAATGTGTATTAGTTTTCGGTTGTTAAATGTATTTATGTTAACAATTGTGGATTGTAACAAAGTACATTTACTAAAGTACTGTACTATAGTGCAATTTTCAATACTTCCATCTCATTCTTCAAACCGCTTATCCTATTCAGGGTCGCGGGGCGATGGAGCCGATCCTAGCTGACATTGGGCGAAGGCAGGGTACACCCTGGATAGGTCGCCAGTTTATCAGAATCAGAATCAGAACCATTTATTGCCATGGTATGTTGAACATACAAGGAATTTGACATGACAGGAGGTGCATAACATTTAACAACAATCAACAACAATCAACAGTGCAAAGTAGAAACATATTCAAATTTACAGAAAATATAAAATAAAGTAAAATATAAAATAAAGTGCACAAACGAACAGACAACAGAACTATAAACAAGTGAGATGTAAGTGTAGTGTAAAAGTGTCGAGTGTAATAGAGGGGATGTGCAGGGGAGTGACCGGTAGGAAATTGTCCTGGGGATGACAGAGTCAGTGGGGGTCCCGGGCTTTGTTAATGAGCCCGACTGCCGACGGGAAGAAACTGTTCATGTGTCGTGAGGTCTTGGTCCTGATGGACCTCAGCCTCCTACCAGATGGAAGGGGCACAAACAGTTTGTGTCCAGGGTGAGAGGGGTCAGCTACAATCCTTCTTGTTCGCTTCAGGGTTCTTGAACAAGTCCTGGAGGGACGGCAGATTGCAGCCAATCACCCTCTCAGCAGAGCGAATGATGCGCTGCAGCCTGCCCTTGTCCTTGGCTGTGGCTGCAGCGTACCAGACCGTGATGGAGGAGCAGAGGATGGACTCAATGATGGCTGTGTAGAAATGCACCATCATTGTCTTTGGCAGGTTGAATTTCTTCAGCTGCCTCAGGAAGTACATCCTCTGCTGAGCCTTCTTTGTGATGGAGCTGATGTTCAGCTCCCACTTGAGGTCCTGTGTTATGATGGAGCCCAGGAAGTGGAAGGACTCCACCACGTCGACCGGGGAGTCACACAGGGTGATGGGGGCTGTTTGTAGAGACAGACAAACATTCAAGCTCACATTCATACCTACGGGCAATTTAGAGTCTCCAAATAACCTAAGCTTCAGTCTTTGAAAGTGACAAATGAGAAATGTATTTATAAACAAATATACAGTATATTCATATATATAATATATTCACACAGATATATTTACGGACCGTGCATTTTATACCTGGGCCTTCACTGCTGTCCTGCAGCTGAAACACAGCTACGGTTATTATTTGTTTCGTGTCAAAATGAAGCTCAACGCCTATAGATGGAGTGCGTCTCCTCTCTGCTCTGACTGCAGCTGGGACTGCTGCGCGAGGCTGCTGAGAGAGTTACCACGGCGGAGGGGCTCACGGCAGCTCCCGCTGCTCGTTCACGACAGTGCAGAACGTACGAGCTTTCACGAGTCAAAACACCAGAAAATTCTCCAATAACACCAGAACAAGTCGCTAGATTTGTCGCTAGTAGCTTTTGACAAAAAAAGTCGCCATGAGGGTTTGGAAAGTCGCCAGATTTAGTGAGAAAGTCGCCAAGTTGCCAACACTGGCACCTGCTAAATATGTCCCCAGTGCAACATTGGACATAACAATGGTTCCTATCACATATAAAACCAAGCAAAAATCTTCATAAAAACAAGTTGTACAAATAATAATATATAAACAAGCATATTAAAGCTACTGCAGATACTACAAACGCAGCTTGTTGCTGCAGCTGCTGTTCACTATTTAAAGACAAAGTCCATCCTCCTTTCTTTGTTAACAAAGAGTTTAATCTCACAGTTGTTCAGTAAATCCGTGCGTTTTAGTTCCAGTAAGAAGTCCTTCTCCAGTCATGGACGCCAGTGAAGACAGTCGAGCCTCCCCAGTTGTATTTCTTGAATAGGTTTTAAGTATAAAACATGCTGCATCTCGTGAGTTAAAGGGAAAATACACCTAAATTGTGGGTAAAGTGTCTTTATTCTTTGATCGCTGGGTAACCATCATCACCTCTGAGTTACAGCATCATAGTGATGAAGAGTAGAGATGGGTCACCTTCATCACCTCTGAGTTACAGCATCATAGTGATGAAGA
>NW_022280341.1:53528-57882 GCF_004355925.1 Anarrhichthys ocellatus
TTCATCACCTCTGAGTTACAGCATCGTAGTGATGAAGAGTAGAGCTGCATCACATGCTCTGACTGTCATGAAGACACAACACATGTAGATGGAACGTGTGGAACATGTTGTTCCTGTTGCACAGCAGTGGAACGTTTCACACACAGTCACACACTGAGCACAGATAGTGAAGAGATAGAACTGCTGCTGTGTGAAGAGAACACTGCTGCTAACAACAACCTGATGTGTTTCAAGTGTTTACACACAATGTTATTCACCTTTAGTTCATAGAGCAGCACTTTAAAATAAAAGTGCACAATACACTACTTTTGAATTCATTGTTGAACTTTGCCATAACAATGAGATTAATCGTGATTAATCGCAAAAAATCCATGCGATTAATCGCGATTAAAAATTGTAATCGTTGCCCAGCACTAATTATTATTATTATTATTATTATTCACCAGTATCCTCATCACTCTAACCGGTGAGCCTAAAAGCGGCCCCGGGTGGTGAAGAGGTGGTTGCCGCCATAGCTTGTGTTTGTTCGAAGCAAAGCGTCCCGAGAGTGATCCACATAGGTTTTCAGCGTCTGCTTGTGATGACCCGAACGCTGTCCCTGGGTGGAGACTGCTCCCCTCATGAAGTGGTAATCTGCTGGGTCCATTGTAGGCAGAACATGTTGTTATTACTGGTGTAGGTGGACCCAAATGCAGACACTCTGAGTGGAGATTGATTAATGATTTATTGTAGAATCCAGGGGTGAATAAGAAATGGTTTGATACTCAACTGTTTTTCTGTAATTACATAAAGTAAACTGAAATGGAACCTTTTTGAAAGCCCTCCGTATTATAATCCGTGAGCTGTATCTCTCTGTGTGCTCATTTTACACAATAGATGTCTTTTTAAGTACTTCCTGAAAGTCTTGTCTCTTAAGCCATAGATGATTGGAGTAATGGATCGTGGCAGGACCTGTGCAATAATATAACAGGCAAACAGAGAGTCTGAATAATTCTTAGGGAACCATAGCAGCAGAGGCTGCTTTAACTGGGGTGTTGCATATGATGCCATACAAAGCAGCAGCTGGAACCCATGGAGGAGGATTGTGTTTCTGGCCTTTTTAGCATCTAAGCTAGCTTTTTTTGCAGTGAACAGGATGTTGAAGTAAGTGTAAAAGATAACAAACCAATCTATAACCAGATACACAATATAGGTGACATCTTTCTTCTTGATGATGAGGGGATTTGAGAAGACGGTTTCTCTGAGACAGAAGACTCTGGAATGAAAGAAGTCCAGCGGCTCTATGGCCAAAGTGATGAACAGATCAGGAAGAACAGACAACATGCTTGTCGCCCACATTAAAGCGATCAGCATTAACGTTCTCCTGACGGTACAGATCTGCACGTGGCGAAGGGGGACGCAGACGGCGATGTAGCACTCCACCGCCATGCAAGCCAGGTTCAGAGGGGTGTTTTCAGTGGTGAAAAGAGCAAGTAGGATGAAGATGCTACAGACGGAGACATTTATTTTGTAGATGGTGTAGCTGATGACGAACAGGATGACAGTCAGCGTGACTTGGATCATGTCGTTGACCACCAGGTGAATAATAAGGATGTAGCGAGGATTCGTGTAGAAGATCTGGAGGATGGAAGTAAAGATTTATTCTACTGGAGAACAGCATTAAACATGAATAGCAATACTGAACATTAACATCTTAATGGTTATTCAATTCCTGACAATCTGCTGTCAAATCATTTCGATATGAATACTTTCAGCGTTGCTTAGGTTCGAACAATATGATAATATGTATTGAGAGGCAATATAAACTTGCAGACACTTTTTCTACTTTGGACTTGGTTAACAAAAACATATTCTCATTGTTTAAAATCTATTTATTTCCATTTACTTCACTATATGGTACTATACTGTGCTAGTGATGCAGTTATAGATACAGTGGTAGACAATTTTCAATATTGTCCGACTATAACTAGAGGCTGACAGATACTGTATGTTTGTAGAACTGAGTTTTATATTTGGGGGTTTATAGAGTTATGACCAAGGTAAGTAGTGAGTGGGTCGTATTAAAGTTACAGATTATGTAATATTTCAGCTGTTACCAATAAGTTTATGATGATCTGTTTATCAGTCAACCCCAACCATAACACAGATCAAGGGTTGCACATTTACTTTAAATACTGAAAGGTTTATTTCAGTCCTGATGAATGAGCATTTACAGTATGCTTTGCTATTTGTACATTACGTTGTTCTAATAATCATTAAACATCACACAAAATAAGTGGTAATTCTGTAAATTTCTTGAAAACGGGCCAAAATCAAACTGGTTCAAGAGAGACAATAGCCATACTTATAAATAAATATTAATCTGCAACCTCACGTACGCTCATATTGCACCGGCGTGCCGGGAAACCACGAGGTAGCAGCTTCATCACAGTAAACAGTTACTGCCTACAAGTGGCGATATGAATAGAGTATCGAATTTTAACGCTATAAATAAACAGGGTGTCACTTTCTGCATCTGTGTAATGTTAACAACAAACACTCATCAGGTGTGTCATACCTTTCAGACTCTTTTTATTAGAGATGTTCTGATACTGTTTTTCCTTCTCGGTACCGATTCGGTACCAGCGTCTTAACAACAATGAGTCCTGTTCAACAGTAATTATTTGAATCATCCCATACATACGGGTTCATATGCATGAAATGTCCCGTCTGTAATAAAGCGTCCTCCGTGGGGTTCAGTGTCTGCATAAACCAGAACTACTGGAAGACAAAAGAAGTCAGGAAGTATGACACAGTTTCTGTCTTAAAAGTGTTTATTCTTAACATCAAAGCAACCGCATGTTTATTTATATTGCAAACGTAATTATTCTATTTCTAGACCGTACTCTGTTCAAAAGGCCAAAGAGTGTTTACTGTGGTGACGCAGCCGCCTTTTCTTCTTCATTGTTCACCTTTAATGAGCCGCTGTCTGAACTCATCACAGAGTGTTTGTGAGGGAAGAAGCCCCACTCGTTTGAACATTGACTGAATGTTTTTATAGTTCCATAAAAAAAGAAATGGAGTGACTAGTCTTCTGTAGAAGTGGTTCTCCCACTTCAAATGTAGTAAAACATAGATAGTTGTATACAAATGTAGTAATACATAGATAGTTGTATACAAATGTAGAAGGCTGAACCTGTTATTTCAATGTGTCAGATAAATCTGGAATCAACATTGAATATCTTCTGCTGCTAGTAAAAGACTCCGACTCACTAATTTAAATTATAATCTGCAGCATATTTCTTTTTTGTTCCCACATAATTAAAGGAGCATCATACCTGGTGGTTATGAAAGGTGTGAATGAGGGCAGCATTGATGTAGTTGATGGAGATGCCGAGGACCACGACGATCACGTTCTTGATCACAGCTTTAGTGAAGGAGTCTCGGTACTCCAGAACCACGGTCACATTGACGGACGACACGTTCATCTCTAACAAAGGATTGTAAATATTGACAATAATTGAAAAGAAATTCCAATATTGACCCTTTGAGTGAAACATTCCCAAAGAAAATGTGTTATTACATACTTATTTATTCTTAAAACTATCAGTTGTTGTTTACTGTTATGAACATTATTATGATTCAAAATAACATTTATATTCTATTCGAGCATCACTTCCCATTATGAGTGGCAGAGTGTGAAATTTACAGTTTTAGTTTTTACTCATCGACAATATTTCTATCTATATTAATCATAGATATTCAATTTCAATACTTTATCCTCCAAAACATCTGAAGCCAGAGTTGATGGGAGCTGAAAGTTTTTCTGTCCAGCAGTAAGAAAAAGGAACACCAACCCGACCTGAGTGGTTCCTCCAGCAGACCGATCGCAGGACCAGAGAAGTCCTGAAGAACACACCTGTAGACTAAACCTGTCACAACCAGCCGACGTGGTCTTATTCACATACTCTGAACCAACCAATCTCTAGTTTCAAGTCTTCTTCAATACAGCATGATGTTCATTTAGTACATTATGGTCCATTTAGAGTCACACAGACCATAAAGCAGGGGATGCTTTAGGGCGGGGCTACACGGTGATTGACAGGTCTCTACCAGAGACGTATACGGTGTCTCTACGTCACTCCTCCTCAGTCCAGATATGGTCACTTCCTGTTCACTGGTTGATTAAAAAAAACAACATGGCGACTGCCGTAATCCAAAAATATTGTTATTATTACCACTATTATTATATTTATGAATCTATTATTTTCATGCATTCATGTGTTTATGTGTTCATGTCTTCATGTGTTCATGTGTTTGTTCATGCATTCATGTGTTTATGTCTTCATGTGTTCATGTGTTCATGTGTTTATGT
>NW_022280342.1:0-11605 GCF_004355925.1 Anarrhichthys ocellatus
GTCGAGAGACACCGAGTCAGACAGACAGAGAGAGAGAGAGAGAGAGAGAGGGTTCGAGTAACTCTTCTTCTAATATGGAGGGAAGCACTTTCATCAGAGGAGCCAGTGGGCGGAGCCTCTGGGACTGGGGAAAGCAAAAGCGTCAAAAAAAAGGACAGAGATCGAAGTACTTGTCAACTTTGACGGGAATAGATATCTCAGTAGATTTATACATAGACATGCAAGTCATTTTTTCTCTCTTTGAAGTTATTTACAATAATTACATAACACAAAGATTCCAGTTTCAGTTTGACAAAATTGCGAGCATTCAATATTCAATATTACTACTATTATTTATGACAACATAACTCCTTTTTATACGTCTTTAAATCATTGCTATTATAGAATCGTCCTTTTTTAAAAGTTTTTAATGTGTGATCACTTTGTGTGAAGCCGTTCGTTACTGCATTTTTATTTGTCATTTTATGGTAATAATAATAATAATGATGATAATAACAATGTTATTTAAGTGTCTTTCCTACTTGCTATGGCAGGAGACCATGTGGGCGTGGTCTACCTGCTTGACCCTCCCCTGACTCCTCCCACCTTCCCCACAAAGGGAAGAAAACACTGATTCAAAACCCGAATACTGTCTCGTTTGACGGATGGCTGGAGTGTCAAAACAAATCATCATCAGAAACAACAATTAATATCGAGCTGCTCCTGCTGACGAGAGCCGATCGAAGCAAACAACAAACAAATAAACAAACAAACGTTTTCCATTTCGTCATCGTCATCCAGAGCAGAGCTTCTGAAAAGGTTTTGGTTTTTGAAAATGTTCTTTCAGGAAGACAAAAAAAAATCATCGAGGAGAAGAGTTTAAATCGTCCGACAAACAGAGGAACAAAAGCTAACAAATACAAATAAATAAAAAGCACGACTAACTTCAACTTTGTGTGCGTTGATTCAAACTAAAAAAAAGTTTATTTTGCAGAAATAACTGCAGAGCATATTGATGTTGAGATGACCTCAAACTACAGAAAGTAATTTTTCCAGTACACGTGTGAAACAATACAGCCAGTTACCTTCCACACACAGGCTAACGGCTAACGGCAAGTCAATCTTTGGAGTCTTGGCGTCGCAACCAAAACTCGTCTCTGGATGATTTTTCCTGCTTCCTGCATCCCGCTCTCGCAAAAACTGTACACAGCCAATAGAAGCGGTCGTGGCTACACAGCCACACACACAATTATAGAAATGCAGTATGTTGATGTAAGATTTATATATATATATATATATATATATATATATATATATATATATATTCTTGTCTATATATGTGACTTCAGTTTACATGGCTGCAGTCCTGTCTCACACACAGGAAAATGCTCACTGGAGGTTTTATGGAAGCTAGTTAGCTTGCTAGTTGTCTAGCGGCTAGTTAGCTAGCTAGTTGTCTAGCTGCTAGTTTTGCTAGCTGTCTAGCTAGCTAGCTAAACAGCACCGGACACTAGCTGATGTTTGTTAGCCCCCAGTTTCTTTCCCCGTCTCAGTAAAAGATTTTTTATCTCTACTTCACCTGCACAACAGAAATATATTGTATTTTATCATGAATTATTATACATTATTTGTAAACTATAGGTGATGCAGTTCTCCTCACCGCAGACAAACAGGTTAACGCTGATTTGAATTACATCAAAGCATTGTTGTTAGCTGCTTCATTGTAATTTACCTTAAAATTATTCCGATTTGCATGGCTAAACACAAACTAGAGAAGATTAGATGCTAGCTAGCTAGCAAAACCTCAAAACCTGCAGGTTACCATCGATCCCGTAGTGTGAACGTAGAGACTGATAAACAAGCTGTACAGAAAATTACACCAAAATAACGGCAATTCATAATAGAATAAGAAAGCACCACCATAGTCTCCGTTTATGCCTCGAGTGGAGGAGAAGCTAATATTTTATAACGGGTGATTATGTGTCATATTTATTTTACACTAATCAGACCACAAACTAACATCTACGGGTGAAAAGGAAAAAAGGGTGTGTGGAGGCAGACATCATTGTTGTGGTGTGAGATTATTGGCTAGCGGGGGGGGGGGGGTAGCATTACGGAAGCATTTGAAATTTTTTTATTATATATTTTTACCATTTGTGACGAACATCTCAGTGTAAACTTGACTCGCGTTGTGCTCTTTGATAATAGCGGCAAATATTTTTGAAGGGGGGGGGGGCAAAAAACGCTTTGGTTTGAATTTTAATAAGATAATAATAACAGTGATGATGGCGTCCTATAAATATGTCGGATCTCTTATCTCGTCCCATCTGTCAACAATTTAAAAAAAAATGAAACAAACCCAAAGTGGAATTCATCAAACGGCTGCAAACTCCGTGGACCTGCGATCGGATGCTTCGCACGTCTAAACAAACTCAACACACACATTCGCACATTTATGCACCAATCTTGTTTCACTGAAGAGGAAGGGAGGCATGCTGCACACACACTAGGCCAGGTGGAAGTCCGCCCACAGGTCGACGCTTCATCGACCTGTGGGACAAAGTCCCAAAGAAACACAACACTAATGCAACAGCACAGAGGTCAGTTAGTAACGGAGGTGTGTAACGTCCGTGGGGGGGGGGGACGATGACGGGGAGAAGCAGAATGGCTGAAGTCAACGCTTTTCAACAAGTTCACCTCAACCTGCTCCTTTAACAAAACACCTTTAAAAGTTCAGTTCTAACAAGGTTACAAATAAAACACGTGTTGACAGGTGACGCCAGCACGTGTTTCACGTTTTAGATTTAAAATCAATTCAGAAAGTAGTAGTTCGCTAACCAACGACAGGTCCAATGAGCGGTAAAGTGCACGACATGGAGGGCAGGTCGGGGGTGGGGTACAAAAAAATACCATCATGCAAACTCCACAACGCTTTTGCATGCCTTTTTTTATGATTATTATTATCATTATTACACACACGGGATTGGCGGGGTCTTCCGGGGAAGGGAAGGCGCAGACGCCCGATCCTCAACGTGGTCTTTTTTATTTTGTACAACCAAACAACACAAACAGGAAGAGGGAAGACAAAAGGACAAGGAGACTGAAGACTCGGACAAACTTCACAGATGTTGTTTAATAAAACCTTAACGTGGTTTTGGGATGTTTGTCCGTGTTTTCTTTCCCGTGGGAAAATGGAGGCGAGGCCCGATGGAACGTTACAGAAATAACAACACAAACACACAGCAAAGAAACATCAGGGTCAACAAGCTGGCTGGTGCTACGGCGGCATTCCTCACACATCGCCGAACCATCGCAAAACACTGCCGTGACGACCGTGACGTCATGTTGACAACCATCGACAAACTGAACTAAATATCACGTGGCTAACGTTGTGATGTAACTATCAGGTGATGAACGAAGCACTGTGAGTCCAAAGTGAGTCCAAAGACACCTGGTGCAAACATGATTTGATATTTAATCCCTTTTAGACTCAGTGTCTGAACTATACAGTCTAGAAAACACTCAGAAAGACAGAATGAAGCCATGAACGTTGACAACACAACAGCAGAGAAAAAAGTGCTAAATTATTCTAAATCTACTGACGATTTATTTAAACACACATCTATTGGATTTTGCTGCTTGGAGGGGTTTAGGGGGTGTTTGCTAAGCTTTGGTGAACACAGAAGTTAAGTTTTGGGAAGTCAAAAGAATAAAAATAAAACAAACTCCCACCTCCACTCTTCTCCAAACCTGGAGCTAAAAAAGTCCTTGTTCTTTTATTTCATCTAGCGACTAATACAGCATCACAGACATCTACGACTAACGGTGCCAACTACTACGACTCCCAAGAAAACATGCACACACACATATTCAAACAAAGCAGCGGTCGCTTCCTCGTGTCGACACGTCGCCATGGCAGCCTGGAAAGTACCGTTAGCCGAGGAAGCTAACGTTGCCTCGCGTCGTTGGACAGAATGTACGCTAACAACGTTAGCTTCTGGGCCAAAACGAAGCCTCCCAGAGCAACAAGAGTTGTAAAGTGGAGCGTAAAGAAGCAGATATATTTTGTAACTTGGTAGTCGACGCTTCAATAAAAGAGTTTCACGTGAATATCGTATGAAACGACTCCGTCCACTGTGCAACTCTTACGTCGGGTTCAGTCTAGACACGGTTTAGCTAGCTAGCCAACACTTTTTTCTGTCAAATAAAACTTAGCGATAACAAACTGACTTTATTGCTTTGACACAGAGTGTAGTGGAGTTTAAGGTGGTGTTTGTTGACCCTGACAGTGATTGTGACGTGGAAAGGACGGTCCGGCGTGGGGCCTCAACAGAGGGCAGACGTAGGCTCCCTCCTTAAACCCCCACGAAATAAAAGTCGCAATACTGTGTAGTCATTTTCAACACACACACACCCCCGTGTGTCCTAGTTCTGGAAGGCAACACGCACATTTGATGTTACTTCTCAACACGGAAAACCACATTAATGAAACAAAACATGCTAGTGCGACGAACGTAACGCACACGTGTGTGTTGCCCACGATCTGGAGCAGTGTTGAAGTTTAACACGTTAAATTCAGATTAGCTGACTTCAAATGATTAGTTTCTATCAAAGCTTCATTGGTGTAAAAGAAAAAAGAAGCAGAGTGAAGTCCTTGTCTTCCTGTGCAGACACACAGCTAACAGCTAATGCTAACGCAATCGGATATACAGTAAATACATTTTGAAAGATAGATTTTTGCTATTTGCTACATATTTGTGAAAGAGGCCAACAGGAATTTAGCTAGTTTGACAGACTAAACCTTTTCCAAAAACTTTCAGATTAAATTTGCAAAGAAACACTCTGGAAAAGACGAGTAACCGAATAAAAACTAATGTCACGAATGTATTTCTTAAGCTTCATTCTTTCCCCAACACTGGTCCAGACACACGGAAAGTGTCTTTAATATTTAAAAAAAGACCAGAAAACTTGAGATCAATCTCCAAGAAGCAGCTTCTACACGATCTACATGTAACACGAGCTAACGCTATAGCATGCTAAGCGACCCAGTCTAGCACTGGTGTGATATGTAATGCAGGGCAAGTGTGTGTGTGTGTGTGTGTGTGTGTGTCGGGGGGGTTTCCAGTATGTCTGTGTGAGACGTTCAATGTATACGAGGTGTTCATGCAACGTATCGTGAATGTAATGTGAACGTGTGTGTGTGTCACATGTACCACCTTCCATGGAGGGTTAAAATCCACCAATAGGAAGCCTCTCCTGTTCAGTAGCACCTGTGCAACTCACTTAAAAACAGGTTGTGAATCACGTGTCACAATCCCCCAAAAAACAGACACTCGGGGGCGGAAGGGATGCAGGGAGGAAAACCAGGCGGATACTTCAAAACCAATACGGACTAAACAGTGAAACCAGCTAAAGGATGTCAGGCCGATACGTCACGGGACACGTCACGCACGCACTAAAGAACAGCAGCACCACAGAACAACGAAGCAACAAACTTAAAAAAACATGTTTTTTACCACGACACTCAGGTAACCAGGGCACGCCAGCATCAGGGGGTTTATACGATTTCTGTCCATCTCTTAGCTTGTTTGTTCGTTTTTATAAAGTTATGTTTGAGTTTTTCTTCTTCTTTACTTTTTAATGTGTTCTCTTCATTTTTTAAGAATCGTCCTTAAGAACAGGTGTGACCTTTATCAGTGTGACCCCACGATCCTCATTGGGTGATGGAGGCGGGACAAGTCGTCTTCCTCTCATCTAAACTGCATAGATTGACTGTCCGCCTCCTCCCAGCTCCTTCAACCCCGCCTCCTCCCCCCTTTCTTTCCTTCCCACCGTTCACCTGTCAGTCAAATGTCACGTTTTCAAATCAAATTCAGCAGGTAAAGTAGAGGCCCTCCCCCCCGCTCTTTGGTTGGATAGATGTGACAAGAAGGGGAGGCTGTTGTCGTGGAAACCTGCCACGCTGCAATGACACCCCCCACCATCCCTCCCACACACACACACACACCCACACACACATTGTGTTTTCTCAAAGTGGGCAGCGTGTCACTGCTCTTTCTTCCCTTGTCGTTTTTTATAAATGCTGCGTGGCAGGTCGGGCTTTGCCAGTCTGAGCTAATTTAATAGGCTGACTGAAGGTGAATGACAGGAGTGAGCAACCAATGAGAGGTGGTCTAAAGAGGACGGTCCCTCCCTCCCAGAAATGAGGGGACCACAGTTGGTTCTACCAAAGACAGCGGGGTGCTTGTCCTGCGGGACGGCATTCCAGAACGTTCCGGCATTCCAGAACGTTCCGGCATCACTGACAGCATTCCGTTCAGAGCTCCAGAGCCGATAGGATTTCTTTCTCTCTGTCAGGAGTTCAATGTCCTCTAGAAGGACAACACTTGAGCGGAACGGCGAGCTCATTCACAGAGAACGTGTTCTGCGATGTTCTAGAATGCACTCGGTTCCACAGGTGTAAGGAACAAATAAAAGGTTCTGGCTCTTGGAACGCTCGTCCCGTAGAACTCTCACCCAGCAGCCGTCACCATCACTGTCCTCGGAGAGACTCCCAAAAAAACTAAAAGCAACTGTTAAAAAACAAGAAAAAAAAGGCAAAACAAACAAACAAGTAAATGTCATATTATAGGTCATCATATTTTTTTACAGGCAGCTAACCCATGTGTTGCTTCATATGTTCAATACATTTACATGTACATCTGTAATAAATAGTAGGTTTATTCCTTCTTTTTCTATACGTTATGTATTTAGGTCAGCTATAATGTGATGGCGTTTTTTATTGTGGTTTTTTTTGTCTTTGTTTTTTGAACCCCACCCAACCCCACGCTGTTTCCTCTATCTGTGATTGGATTGTTATCTCTTCCTAGCTGATTGGTTTATCTGTCTTGCATTTGTGTTTCAAGTTTTTTGTGTTGTTGTCGTCGTCTGCGTTTTCTTTTCTATGCTGGCGGTCGGACGGTCGGTCGGTGTCGGTCATCACGGAGCGTCTCTACAAGCCCAGCGTGCCGCCGATGGTTGACGCCAGGACCACGCCCAGGATGACGCAGCAGATGATGATCATGATCTTCTTCTGCAGGGGGGGGGGCAGTAGACACACAGGTTGGTTGGTTCTCTATGTGGGATGCTTCTGAAGGTGCGTTCACAGCAAACGCAGCGCGAATTTTCGAAACTAAACGCCTTTTTGTCTGGTTCATAACATCATCTAAAGGTGTATTCACTGTATCTAACAAGACACACGTTGGCTGTTTACTACAGCTGTATGAACACTAAATAAACACATTTTGCTGTGATTTAATTGCAATAAACTGAAAAAAATGATGCAGAAATATCTACATAATTATGCAGATTAGTAAAAAGTCTGAATTCATGTTTTGTTAGTTCTCTCCTCAAGACGACAAGTAAACAACTTTTAAAATGTTTGTTTTCTGAATGGAGTCTGGTTCCATCGGTGCTATGCTAAGCTAACATTGTAGCAGCTCCATCAACACTCAACATGACGTCATCTAGTCGTAAATACAGCAGCGTCTTTTTCATTGTACCATATGGTTTATACTCATTTATACACATAGTTTGGTCTCTATTGATATGAGGTGTCGTAGCGCTCTGAACACAGACGGATACAGTATTTGTTTCCTGATTCAACAATGTCAGTGATGAAGGAGGAGCATCTCAACGCTGATAGGGCGATGATTTCAACTCAGGCGAATCTGCGTATTTCGGGTAATTCGCGCCACGTTTGGTGTGAACACTGCTTTAGAGCCGGTTTCCTGAGGAACACGTTACCTTGCGGGCCTGGCTCTGGTATTTGACGGCCTTCTTGGTGTCAGATACGGCTCGCTCCACGTAGTCCACGGAGTGCTCCACGTTGTACTCAATTCTGTCAATCATCTCTCCCTGAAACACACACACACATATACATAGTGTTTCAGTTTAAACACGCAACGCCCACAATCGACCTCTGACCTCTGGTCGCCGTCACACTCACCTGGCTCTCCACCAGCATGGCCATGTCCACGAACATGTCGTGCAGCTCGCGGATGCTGTTTTCCAGCTTGATGATCTCGGTGTGTCGGGTCTCGATCTCGTTCAGAGCCTGCTTGGTCATCTGAGAGTCCATTTTGATCTGCAGGAGAGGACGTCTTTTAACACAGACATTATTTCACTCTGATTGGTTTTAAATAAAAAGCATCTCAAACCAATACAGAGATTAAAAGGAAATACATTGAAAAATATATGATGTACAACCAAAAAGTAGAATGGATTAAAAATAGCTTAGTTTATTTAAACTTTAAAGGGATGTCAGTTGCTTGTTATACTCACCGATGTGTTGTTCTGAGTGTCTCAACAAAAAATATTTTTTATTTGTAATTGCTTCTTTGCTGTTTTTTCGATTACATTCCATAGAAATAGAATAATAGAAGCTGTCCGTGGTCATTTGACTAGTACGGTAAAAAAATACAAAATATACATATTGTTGTTAGTTGGAGCTCTGGAGACTGTTAGCAGGCTAGTTAGCTACATAACGCTAACTTGTCCTTCTTCAAGGAGATGAAGGGACCATTGGACCCGGCGTCCACCGGTCAACTGTTGGGCTCAATTCCTGTAACCAGTGTAGCATTAAAGCATGGTGGAATTAGCAAGCTAGCTAACAAGCAAGAGACAACCTCCAGTTCTTTAAAGTTCTTCAAAGCTTCATGTGTTAAAGCTGCATTCTCTCTAGTGACCACCAGGGGGCGACTCCTCTGGTTGTATAGAAGTCTATGAGAAAATGACTCTACTTCTCTCTTGATTTATTACCTCAGTAAACATTGTAAACATGAGTTTATGGTCTCAATCTCTAGTTTCAAGTCTTCTTCAATACAGCATGATGTTCATTTAGTACATTATGGTCCATTTAGAGTCACACAGACCATAAAGCAGGGGATGCTTTAGGGCGGGGCTACACGGTGATTGACAGGTCTCTACCAGAGACGTATACGGCGTCTCTACGTCACTCCTCCTCAGTCCAGATATGGTCACTTCCTGTTCACTGGTTGTAAAAAAAACAAGATGGTGACGCACGTAATCCAAGATGGCGACGGCGAAATTGCCGAACTTGATGCTTTAAAACGTCCAAAAACCAACGAGAGATGTCACGGTGTCTACGTCCACTTCTTATAGACAGTCAAAAAGGTAAAAAGCCAGCTGTCCCGTAGTTAGCCGGTCAACTTTAACCGTGCTTTAATGCTACGCTGGTTACAGAAAACAAAGTCACTCATCTGGTGATAGCAACGTGCTTTCTGTTGCTGTCTTCGCTTCGTAACATTACTCGTCTGATCGTTTCAGTCGTTTCTGTAAACCGCCGTAAGTCGGTTCAGTTTATGCAGAAGTTAGCCCGCTGTAACAGTTGCTACGGCAACGGTACACATAAAAATGTCCATCACTCTGACCATCCTGCTACGTTGACTTGAATGGGAATGTCCCTTCTATGTCTATTCTATTTCTACAATACACTTCTAAGACTTTTATTGTGAAACATCTTTGCAGGAAGTTGTGAGTTTCATCAATGGCAGCTTCAAAGAAGAAGAAGTGATGGAAGAACAAAGAATACATGAGAACGTATTTCGTCTCTTCTCTTGTCTGTCAATGACCAGATTCAGAAAGGATTTCAGAAATCGGTTTGTGTTTCCAGTGTTTTAGCCATAAATATTTTTAAAATGAGATGATACATAGAAATACATATGATCATAATTTTGAGGGGATGTCCTTCATGCTGTAGTTATGATCACAGTTGTCTCTCCTGTATTTAAAATTAGAAACACAGCATGAGGTCATGTGATGCTCCAAGTCATCTGAGCTTTCTTGTTTGTGGCTGGGGTTCCTGCAAATATGCAACTTTTACTTTGAAGGAGAGGGTGACATTGGGATCTTCAAAATAAAACCAAACAGGTACTTTCTTTAAGTGTAAATCAGTTTCTCTTGCTTCTAACTGAAAGTTCATTTGGTGGTGAGGACCTTTGAGCTCCAGTGGTGTGGTGTCGTCTGGCTTACTTACCTGCTTACAGAGTGACTTAACGCCAGCTGTAAACCGTGTTTCTGACCTCCACTGGTTGGGACTCTGTGATATCACAGGTGGGTGTGGTTTCAACCAGAGGAGCTCAGTGTCAAACGTTTTGATTTTCAGCTCGGTGTTAAGTCACGTGAACCGACCGCAACCGTCGGTCTCAGCTTGGGCCAGAGGCAGAGTTGCATGCACGTATTTGAGCTTTTACTTTGAAAAGAGCAAATGATAATTGTGAAGTGACTCCATCAAAATAAGAGCTCTCTCTAGTGCATCCTCCTATTGTTACATGCCATGTGACAACGGCCGTGTTCACTTGATGTCTCAGCGCACCTCGTGGCGATTCTGCAACCCAGGTAATTAATCATAGAGGGAAGCAGAATGGCTCAGGTAAAAGTGAGGCTCAGGTGCGGTGCTTACATCATCGGTGAAGATGGCCAGCTTGCCACTCTCCAACATGTCCTCTAGTTCTTCGTTGGTGGTGGTTCTCCCAGCTGCAGACAGAACACAGAGAGAGAACGTTCAAAGCGGACAACTTGCTCAGTCACGTGGTACCTCATGTGTCACATGACATGTTGAGTGTCACATGGTACGTCTCATGTCACATGACATGTCACATGTCTGCTGGTACGTCTCATGTCACATGACATGTCACATGGTATGTCAGGTGTCACATGACATGTTGAGTGTCACATGGTATGTCAGGTGTCACGTGGTATGTCACATGTCACAGGGCTGTAACGGTAGTTAGTAGTAAGTCCCGGTTCGGTCAGTGGGAAAACAAAAGCATCAGGATCCGTTTGTTTTGTGTTAAAGTGTCACAGATGAAAACTGTCCACCTGCTGGAGACTAAAGGAACATTTCGTCCTCTGGAAACTTTGGCAAACTATTTTCACTATAAAATAAGGAACATTTTTAACATTTTAGGAACACTGAACTAACATTTTCCCAGAAGGCCATAGGTCACAACAGATTATAAAACCGATATGAAACTAAAAATACAAAATATCTTTTTGTGTTTTTTCATGGTGGTGATGGACACATCTGCTGCTGAATGTGTGTTTTCATGTTTCCAGACGTCTTCTAGCTCCTACTTTATATTTACTCTCTCCGTCATGTGACCGACTCACAGCCAATCAGTTTGTTGGGCTAACATTAGCACATGTTGCTAACGGCGTACGGCTAAAAGTACAGAACTTGAACTTTGGTTCCACATCACGAGTATTCTGCTGATCAATAAACGACCAACAGATGTTTCAGTCCTGAGAATATCAGCTAATATGATGCTTGCTAGACTCTCTATATACACATATATACATATATACATATATATATACATATATACATACATATATACACATATACACACACATATATACACACACATATATATATACATACACATATATACATACATACATATATATATACATATATATACACATATATACATACATATATATATACATACATACATACATATATACATACATATATACATACATACATATATACACATATATACATACATACATATATACACATATATACATACATACATATATACACATATATACATACATA